>NC_089792.1:17725882-17888382 GCF_040412425.1 Macrobrachium rosenbergii
TGTTTTTCTTTGGATCAAAATGGTTAGTCAAAATTTCTTTCAAAAAGATGGAAACAAGATAATGGATGAGATTATAAAATGAATTCCCCAACCTAAGTCAGAAACGCAGCTCAACACATTCTCTGCTGTAATCTTATTCAAATGCAGGAAGCAGTAAAAATGCTAACGCCATGCAATAAAGTCTTCTCCCTCTTCAAAGGGTTCGATGTTGCCGATGTGGTTGGTAGCCATCCTCGTCGCCAGTGATAAGTCCAAGACAAGATAAATGACCCGTTACATGATGTCTTTATTATGCAATAAAAAGTAGGTACACAGTACAGGGTCAAGTATTTAACTGACTGTAAAGCCAAGTGACTTCAAGCCAGGTTGACACTAAACAACAAGCAAACAACTGTTAAGAAGGCAACAATACATAACACTGCCATCTGCTCCTCTTCCATTCAGGAAAAGCATACTAAGAAGTTAGAACAGGGTGTAAACCTTATTTTGGTCAGTAAAAAGTTTGCCTGAATTTATGTTAAGTAACTGTTCCAGGTCCCCCCATAGTGTGCAATCATTTTCCGTGTTCACCTGTAAGAGGTACAGCATCAGTGCAACATTTGGAAGAGTCTGCTGCCAGGGAACCAGGTTGGTTCTTGGGACAATGTGGTTCTGTGCCCTTTGTCACCTGCCTCTCGTTTTTCACACTCTGAGTCTCGTGTGATGCATTAGCTGAAAGATCGTTTCGGTAAACGTTAATCTTTGAAACATATTCAACTTCTATCATCATCGGGATCTATAGTATGAGCTTGTCAGCACTGACAGAACTAACTATATAGGTATACAGCTGACGCCTGATATTCACGGGGGATGCCTACCGCAACCCCCTGCAAATAGCTAAAATCCGAGAATACTTGACACCCCTCTAAAAATACTTATAACTTCCTATTTTGATAGTTCAAAAAACAAAAAACCCCTCTAAAAATACTTATACCTAAGTATATTAAGAGTTATATCACAAAAAATACAATTAGTCATGAAAATATATGAAAATAAAGTACAGTCAACCCCCGCCTATTTGTGGTTCCAGATTCATGGACTCACCTATTCGCGGATTTCTCTACGGAACATATATGCACATTATTCATGGAAAATTTGCCCATTCGCAGTATTTTTCATAGAGAAATATTCACAAATTATTGTATTTTCATATCATTTTTGTGACTAAATGTACTTTTATGTGGTAAAACTATTAAAATATTCAGGAATAAGCATTTTTAAAGGATTTTTTGTGTTTTGAACTATCAAAATAGGCAGTTAAAAGCATTTTTAGAGGGTGTCAAGTATTCACAGATTTGAGCTATTCGCGAGAGGTAGTGGTATACATCCCCCGCGAATACTGGGGGTCGACTGTAATTAGTGAATATTTCTCTATGAAAAATACCGCGAATAGGCGAATTTTCTGAGAACAATTTGTATAAAGGCAGTCCCCAGTTAAAGACAGGGAGTTACATCCCGGCTAAATGCCACTAACCGAAAATCGCTGCTGACCGACATTGGCAATAATGGCGCCGAAAATCCCACTTACTGGCACTGATAAACTGGCGCTGATAAACTGCTTACTGACGCTGATAAACCACTTACCAGGGCCAAAAATCGCTTACTGGTGCCGAAAATCCAGTTAATGACATCGCTAGCCAAGCGCCGTAACACCGAAATCCCATTAACCGATACCGCCAGTAAGCAGGGACTGCCTGTATACATTCCACAGGAAAATCTGCAAATAGGTGAAGCGGCGAATCCAGAACCGCGAATAGGCAGGAGTCCACTGTTTGGACAGTGTTATTAATAATAATGTGTCTAGTTAGTTGTATTTATTCTGATGTTATGCTGACTCAATCGATTGTTAAACCAATCTCCTCTACATATACTTGTCATTCTAAATCCTTGTCTGCTATTCCCCTTCTTCTCGAAATGCACCTGTTCGTTCTTGACATGTTGTTTCCAAGCTAGATATTATTCTAGCTACTTATCTTTCTAAGGATGTGTTGTATGGGAATGCTCTCAAGTCATTTGAGTCACCTTCGGACGAGGCAGGAGTGTTGTCGTCACTCCTCTTCACCCCTCCTCCCAATATTGCACATTATCTTTGGCGCTGACACGTCATTTTACTTTACTTGCAGATAGTCGCCTGCTGTCACCAGCAGTTGCCCTAACTCCTCCTCTGGCGGAAGAAGAGCTTGGATAGGAGGAATCTCCTTTGCTTTGCCAGCATTTGCTGGAGTGTTGGAATCTGCGTTATACACATTCAGTGGAGGAAAGAGGTCCTATAGAGTATAGGTCTCGGTTATCTTTGAGTATTTCAGCGCCCATCAAGTATCTGGAGAACCCAAGCTTTCTCCTTCAATTTAAGCATGTTTCATAAGTTTTCTTATGCTCTGGCACACATAGCTTTTTTTTGAAGCCTGCCAGTGCTTATCTTCCTGGTTGATTGTAGTCGCAGAGAGCCGCCTCTTATGATTCAGGCACTTCTCAGGCCTTAAAACATCTCCAGTCGAAAATTGGTTTTCTTTGCCTGTCTCTGTTCCTTTGAAGAGGCGTACTTGTGAGACTGACAAGTGCTTTGGACATGCTGAGATGGAGTTTGTTGTCTAGGTCTCTGTTTAGATTGTTAAGTATTATCTTTTACCGAACTTTTGCTCAGTATGATTGCCTTTTCTCTGGTCCAGCTCAGAGGGGTTGAGGTGCCAACTTAAGAGTCTGTGTGGTGCCAGCAGGATTTTAGCAAGGGAGGGTAATAA
Organism: Macrobrachium rosenbergii; assembly: GCF_040412425.1. Taxonomy (NCBI): domain Eukaryota; kingdom Metazoa; phylum Arthropoda; class Malacostraca; order Decapoda; family Palaemonidae; genus Macrobrachium; species Macrobrachium rosenbergii. The sequence continues at coordinate 17,728,663 of NC_089792.1, forward strand.
GAGTTTTTGACTTGCATGGTCAAGGCCTTTTCTGAAGCTGCAGGGAAATGTTCTCATGCTTTTTACTAACTTAGGTTTGAAGAAATGAGAACAGTTATACTCCTATATGTCATCAAAGGTTTCTCCTGCACAGAGGATAGTGGCTGTTTTGGTTTCTCCTTTAGGTTCCCTTCTAAGCCTGACTTTATAAGGCAATAAGGGAGGATGTACTGGTACAAGTCGTAACTCTTTCTCACAGGTATTTTATACCTTTTGGGGATCCATTCAGCCCTCAGGTTCTGGCAGGAAGCCAACTGCAGGCCTTCTAAAATGTTTGGAGAGACTAGAGCAGAACATTCAGTGGTGTAGGTTCTGAAGGAGTTACGATTCCACTCGGGTTTCCCCTCCGCTGGCATAGTCTCCTATAGCCGTTCCTTCGGATCTTCTCCAGCAGAAGTATCTCGTTCTTCAGTGGGAGGTTGTAATCAGAGAAGAATGCAATGGAGCAGATGTCGGTAATTCACTGAGATTTTACCTACAACTATTTCCTAGCACAGCAACCAACAGGAGATTGGCACCCAGTCTTGGACATTTTAAGACTGAAGAGCTTTCTGCATCTGTCTCCATTCTTTTAATCTTTTTTTAGCAAGGTTTTAGTGACTCTCCAAAAGAATGATTGGATGTTTCAGTGGACATGCAGGATGCACCTTCCTCACACCAATAGATCCTAAGTTGTGCAAGGTCTTTTGATGTGTATTTGCAGGGAAAAGTCTTGCTGTCCAAGGTGCTTTGTTTAGGCTTGTGTACAGCACTTCAAATATTCACAATTTGTTGCCCATGGGCAGATCGCGTCATCTTTTAGGAACAAGAATTCTTTTCTACCGAGTCAAGTGGCTCATGTTGGCCAACTCTATCGATGGCATTCTGAAGGCCAAGGATGTTGCTTCACTTGGCTCAGTCTCTAAGCATTATGATTTTCTGCAGACTTCCCTAACTCATCCTTGATCCATTCTTTATTTGGGGATGAGGGTATACTTTAGCAATTTGCAGGCTTCTCTGTCATAAGATGAATAGGCACTTCTAGCTTCTTCTTGAAGAATTTTAGGCCTTCAAAACACTTCCTACACAGTAAAGGCTTTCTTTGTTAGGCAACATGGACTTACTGGAGAATTTGTCAGAGTAATCAGGCACAATTAGTGTGGTCTCAGATTGCAACTTTTAGCATACACTTATTAAACTTTTATGTAATCCAGGGCCATCATTGTCACCAGGCTCTGCAAGAGGGACACTGAAGCTTCGAGTTAACAAGTTTATTCTTAACCTGCATCCAGGTTTTGTTGTTTTTCCCTCTGCCTTGCAACACAAAACGAAGAGTTAAGGAAAGTATTGTGACACTGACCATAGAATGGTCAGTATTACATCTAGTAAACCTTACAGAGATGTCAGGTTGGTGGAAAGACCACCAAAGATTCCAGATAGGTTTATCCCTGAGAGCTCAAACTCTTGGCTACATGGAAGAGTTTCTACAATGCAAATGACTGGTCAGAAATTGTCATAGCAGAAAAACTGCCTCCTTGAGCGAAAATGAACAGCATCATATTGGTCCTCCAGTTCATCCCATGGAAGAACAATGTTTTGGTGCCTGAGGATTCAGAGAGAACAAGCCTGCCTATGGAGTGGTCATTACATCTGCAAGTCCGACAGGTGCTGTAGAATTAGAGGGGTGCTCAAAAGTGGACTTATTAGCATGTGGATGAATAGGAACAACCAGTCAATTACTTCTACTTTTAGGGCCCTCAGGCTTGAGTGGTGGATGGACTTCTTCAAGCTGGCCTGATTCAGACTTATTTATATAAGCCTTCCCCTTTTACCTACTCTAAGGAAAGTATTGAACAAATTTTGTGCACAAGAATTGTTCAATGACTCCCACAGAGCCCTGGTAGCCTTAGACGGAATGGTTTCTGGAATTTACAGCTCTCTATGTGGATGTCCCCTGTATTCTTCTGTAACTGAGAAATTGACCCAAACTACCAAATTCCACGTGGTTCCACTAACTTCTGCATGTCACACTTTACAGCTTAGAGATGCTCAACAGTCTCCGTAAGTAAGGGGGCTTTGAAAGGTATCTCGGATTCTACCCTTAATCAAGTGGAGAAGCAACCATGGCCTTGATCAGAAGCAGGGGTTTGTGTACTGCTCCGGGTTCCTTGCTTTCCTCACTGCTGCATCATGAGCACCTGGATCTGGCAAAGGATCAGCACCTTAACTCGCTATCAATCTCCCTCTGGAATTTAGATGTATTTCTAAAATTTATCTGTAGATCCTTTTGAAACTGAAATGAGTTCCACTGATGTATTTGATAGGCTAGCACATGAGAAACCAACTCCTACCTTGTCCCTTTATTGAAGGTAAACAATCATAATGTAGGAGCAATTGTGACTTCACTTCATTTTATGACAAAATGTTGCTTGAGGATGTGATCTATGTGGTGCAGAGAAGTGCAATTCAGTTTTTCCTGCTCATTACCTTAATTATGCAGACTCACCTTTGAAAACTTTAAAGCTCATAGTCTGCTACTAGTAGTAAGTAAAGTCTTTTCCTGAACCGAAGAGAGAGCATCTTTTAGGGTCTTTGTTTTAAATCCCAGGTTTGGATATTATGGGGAGCATGAAGGCACATAAATTGTATATGAGCATACCTGTTTATTATACAGGTATTTAATTTTAGTTGACTGTTTTTGTCCCCACACACTACTTCTGGCTGAATTGAAGAAGTTTTTTTTCAGCAAGGCTGCTCTTTGCTGCACACATATGTGAGCCTTGCTTCCTGAATGGGATCCAACTTCTGGCAACACTAACATCCACAAAGGGTTCCAGACAGGTAAGAATGTTTTGGGTTTCATGCAAGAAACCTTTAGCTCAGTTGACTGAGTGGATTTTGTCTAGCTGTACTACCCACTATCCTCTTCTCAATGTGGGAATCAGCTACCTTTAACAGTAGGAAAGATTCATCCCAAATAATGTAAATTTTCATAATAAAATCTATTATTTGAATACTTACCTACTGTTAAAGTAGACCCCATCCAGCCTCCCCACAACTTACTGGGCTGTCAAGGAGAATTCTGACAATCCGACAAGAGCTTAAACGTTCAAAACACACCTGGTGTACTAGACAGTCATCTAGGGTCAGCCATTCGATAATCTTTTGTTTGAATGCCGACTTGCCTATCAGCGCAGAGATATAAGCTATCTTTAACAGTAGTTCAGTACTATCTAAATAATACATTTTATTATGAAAGTGTATATATTCCTCCTCCATATGCACTGATGACTTCAAGTATTTCTGGTACCCCCACTAACCCTACTTTCTAAACTTTTTAGAATATCTAACACTTCCTATCTTTTCTGTATCTGACCCCAGCTCATTTCTTCATCCTTCTTCTCTTCTCTAAGCTTGTTTCTTGCATTAGTCATACTGACTTTCATAACTAGACTTCTCACCCCTTCTCACCACAGAAGAATACAATCTACATTAATTTTTATTTTAGCAGAGATGGTCACATAAAATTCCTATCAATCTCCTTCAAACACTACAACACATCAACCTGATTTCCATCTACTCCGATCTGACACATAACTGACAATACTAGTTTAAGCAACCATTCAAGCAAACTATCCATTCAACTTTAAGCATTTACATAGTGTCTAGGCTAAAAATTATTTAAAATTTGCACATTTTACAAATTCTGTATTACATTCTTTTATTAGGCCTGGTGTTCCCTGTACATTTCTACAGTGAAGCAAAGATCTTCACATTGCAATACATTTCAAGACTTTCCTTTCCACAGGCATAGCATTCTTTTGAATGAATAGACCTCTCTTTCAATGGAAAGTTAGATATACTGAGAAGATGTAATTCTTATAAACAAAGATTGCACCAATGATGCAAAAACTCACCTGCCAAACTACATCAGCTTTTGAAGTTGTCATAAGTGTCTCTACAACCAACTGATCACCAGTTTTAATAGTGGGACCTTCATTGGGTGTCTTCCTTTTAGCACGCTTCAACTTTCGCTTCTTCATCATCTTTGTCATTAACGCTGGCCCTTTTTTACTTCGTTTACCTGTTATCAAAATAAAACCAAATTTTTATATATTAAATATCATCAATGAAATTTAGATCAGACATCTGAATTAATCACATAACTCATGTAATTTTACAGTACTAGTTTATTTTAATAAGTAAATGAATACATTTTATTGAGTAAAATAATATATATTCTTCATATACTTTTAATAACTATGGTAATAACTTCACAGATTTTTTATAAATGTTGAAAAAAAATGTAATTTAAAACAGATTCTTGTGATTTTACACTTTACAGTATTCTATAAAAGTAAAATATGCAATTTTAGAATTGAATTGTTAGCTCTCCAGGCAAAACTAAACTTCCACCTCTTAAGAGTTCTTTCACTTCAGCAATGTGCTCAACATGTAATTCCACTTCTATTTCCCATAATTTCTCACAATGGTGTTGATTGCATTCATAGCACTTCTTCTAAAAAAGAATGTCACACAGTCAACCAAAATATGATATACAACCAAAAGGTAATTCTCTCTCATATTCTCGTTCTTACACCGGCACAAAATATTTACCACCATATTCACAAAAAGACAAACTGATCACTGATGCACAATATTTAAAATAATTGGCTACTTGGATAAAAAAACCAAGGAAACCAAAAGAATGCCTAAGTAGACAAAATATTCTAATCACTTTGGCTTCCTTTAATTCCTATACTCAAACATTAACAGCCTTCTTCACCACCGAAGGATCAACTGTTGTCATCATCCTAAAGAACCTTGAAGCAAAAGTTTGAACACCTAATTTATCTATCATCCTCAATTCAGCAGTTCAAGTAGGCAAGTGATAGTATCCACTGCATTCGTTATTTTCTTGGAAGCTGCTTGTCAATTGAGGAAAATGCTCCAGTTATTAAGAGAAGATTTTTCATTGTCATTTTATACACAAAATGACAGAACCCATGAAAACCATAATTAATTGTACAAAAATGTGAAAGCTTTAGTATTAGTAACAGCTATTGAGGATTCATGAGAGTGAATGCTTTTGTCTACATTTTCAAATGCCATTTCATGGATAACCAAGCTTAAAGAAAAACATCAGGATGCTACAAGGTTGGATAAGGCAAGGTTTAAATACCTACCATCTAATTTTGCTACTGGTAATGATACTTTGATCTGTGTATGTCAGTATGACAGATTTTAAATCATCTTATTTTTCATAGCTGGCAAACCTGAGGTCTTAACGAAAGGGGATTTCTCTAGTACCTAGCTGGAGTCTGGTTATTAATAGTACAAGGTTTTGGTGGCAATGGGAGATAGCCAATGGGGAAGGGGGTGGGCGGAGCCCAACCTGGCTTCCCCCAACGTATGCTGTGACATATCAGTTCTCTCTTAACCGCCTTCCAAGCAAGATGGCGCCACCTTTCTCGCCAAAAAGCCAGTTGTTTTAGCTTTTCCTGCCTAGCCTATGCCTCGGAGTCCTGGTTTTTCATTGTTTTTTGTTTGTGTATTTCTGTGTGATATTGTGCTATCTGTGTGTTTTTGTATTCCTAGAAAATGCAAACCCACGAATCATCTAAGCATTCCAGGCCTCAGAGAAGATGTTAGGGTGCTGGTAATAACCCACGCTCTCGTTATTTGGCCACCTTGGATACAGACCCACATACCACTTGTAGCAGATGCAGATCTAACAATTGTAATGCAAGTAATCCCTGTTCCGGGTGTCATGATTGATCTCCTGAGCAATGGAAGAATTTTGGTAAGAAGAGGAGATATAAGAGGAAATCAGTTGCTGCATCTTGGGAAGGCTTTCCTCCTCAAATGGTGGCAAACGCATCCATTCCTTCGCGTCTTAACAGTACTGTACTTTATTTATGTTAGGACTAAAGGTCAACTTTATAACATCCTCAGAAAGCAGATAATTACTTACAAATAAGAGGGGAAAATCCTTCAGGATTTTCTAAAGCCTAACTGTCCTCTTTATGTCATTGGCTAATAAGAAAGGAGCACAGGTATTGGATCCAAATTTGGATAATTTTACCTTAGGCTATGAAGGATAAAGCACTGCTGTTCCTTGTACTTTGGTTAGAAAAATATTAATGCAATTTTTCTTGGTAAATGTACATTCTCTATTTGGTTTCTAGTAACTTTCAGAAAAGTGTTCAGTTCAACTGGGAGTGTTTATTTTTTCAGAGGTTGTATCTGGACAATCAAGGTATGGCAGTTTGCATGAATCATCGACACAAGATTGATCATTGACAGATTTCCTTAGGATGGAACAAGCTAACTCTTCATGGGATAGGGTCCCCATTAATTTCTGATCTCTTTTGAAGCTGCCCAATCACATCTTACCATTTACTAGTTGGCACTAGCTTAGTTAATCGTGGTATCAATAATATGCGAATAGTATTAAATGTCACTGCAATGGCACAATAATCAGAGGTGCCAATAGTTTCCAATCCTGACAGAATTTATAGCTGTAACATCTGAAATAATTAGATCCAGAAATAAGAATAGGCTTCTTGACAGGCTGCAAACAATCAGAAGGTTGAAAAAATTTCAAAGGTAACCTCCTATGCATATCAGCTGCACCTGAGGAAGTCAATCTTTGAACTTAGCCCTAATTAACAATAAGAATTAACTTTAGCGCTAAAGCAGAATCTAAAATTCTTGACAATCAAGAGGCTCTCCCTATGACTTGGTTTTAAAATGAGGAATGTATTACTGAGTAAAATAAAAGTTGAAGAGTCAAGAAAGAAAAACACAGGTGCAGAGACGAAAAGTAAAAGGATGCAAGTAAAGCAGCTGGGAACTGCAAAGGCATTACAAAGAACCTTTAATTCCATCAACAGAGCGACAAACAAGATCTACCAACAGTAGGCAGCAAACATTACAATGAACCCCAGTCCTCAGGCTGGATAAGAGAGGTGTGAGGAGGCCAAACCAACTCAGTCTTGTGACACCAATCATACTTGATCTTGGGATGATACAGTATTATCAAACAAGAGAAACCAGTTGAAAAAGCTATTCTGTATGACATACCGCTAAAGAGCTACTGATGTACCAATTGTTCAAATGTTATCTCCATATTAGTTCCTCCAATCAGAAAACATAGATAAGGCCTTTATTGTTAGCCTCTAGATGGACAAACTGGCCTGCTTTCAGGTGATGTCCTGAACCGTAATGAACTTCTCAATCTCCATGAATGAGGGAAGTCTTGCAGAATATCTTGGCAGCCAAGGCAGACACATTCTGAGGAACCACTAACACCATGGACTTGGTAAGACCAAATGCCTTGACAATGCTGTTTGCATCTTGTCCTTTGCTGCTGTACTGTACAATGTCTAACTTCAAGAACCTAGCTCTTAATCTCCTCAAGTTTTAGAAGCCTCACCTACACATATGTATGAGATGTGTTCAAGACATTTACAACGCTACAAACACTAAAACCCAAAATTACAGTACATTGATTCCCAATGAAAATAACAAAGCCATTGTTCAGAATTCAATTAATAATTTGCAGTACACTCAAGTCATTCAAAGCTCCTGGGAAATGGTTCAGTGCAGTGTTCAAAGAGACAGATGATGGTAAGGTTGGTATGCCTGCTATGACAGCTGAAAGATGAACAATGCTAAGCATGGAACTGCACAAAAGGCCCCTACCAATAAGTAATGAAAATAATGTTGTGGGCAATAATTTAGTCTTTCAAACAACCAAGTATGTTTTTCAAAAGTACTGTACTATCATGGCAAACAATATATGTAACAAATGTTACTGCAAATAATTGATTGATACTGTTAAAATCATGAAGGTATAAAACTGCATACCAAAGGGTGATATGGATAAATTTGAGTGTAACCAAGTCCACATGGTGCATAACAAAAGATGCCTTTCAATAATGCCACTTCAATTGGGCAATTCAAAATTTAAAAGTAAGGAGGTTGGCACTGTCCTGTAAAGCAACTTTAGCTCTCTAAACAGTCAATCTACCTACCTTTTCAAGCAATGTGAAAATTGCAGAAAGGGAGAAAGCGGGTACTAAAGACTACTATCCTTTTTATTGATATTTGAAAACTGCAGTACGTTATTATAATTTAATTAAAATTCTTATAATTTCCTTACAATAAACCACCTAAACAGACTTCAGGAAGAATTGTTAGACATGTCCACCAGTTATGAATGTGTGCCTGCACATCAGAATTCAGACAAGTCTGCATGGTGTTTCCAGTTAACTGCATCAGCAATAACTATTTCATCCATGCGTAAAGCAGGGCACTAATTAAGACATCTTTGGTATCTCTGTACACACAATCAGCTGATCTTGGCCAAAGAATGCCTTTGCTACAGATCCTTCTTATACACATTATATTTCAGAGGATAAGATGACAATTGAAGTAACCAAAATACAACCACCCAAAAAGGGGTCCTCTTACAGGTCAGATACATTAACAGTGACCTTACAGAATTACCAAAAAAAAAAAAAAAAAAACCATTTCACTGGTTCCAAACCCATTCTATATAAATATTCTAAACTACTGATATATTATAAATTTGGCAAACTAATACAGGCACCAAAGGCACATGTTCAGCATGCCTGAGAGAGAGAGAGAGAGAGAGAGAGAGAGAGAGAGAGAGAGAGAGAGAGAGAGAGAGAGAGAGAGAGAGAGAGAGAGAGAGAGAGAGAGAATGAATCACCAGTATTAATAATGTCAAAAAATATTTTTTTGTTCTCATGGAATATTAACCCTTAAACGCCGAGGCTCTATTTACAAAAGTGCCTGCCGTATGCCGACGGGTTTGAGAGTTAGTGCCGAAGCGTTCAGAAAGTTTTTTTCAAAAAATCACAGCACGCTTAGTTTTTAAGATTAAGAGTTCATTTTTGGCACCTTTTTTTCTCATTGCCTGAAGTTTAGTATGCAATCATCAGATATGAAAAAAAATATCATTATCATATATAAATATTGGAATATATGACAGCACAAAAAAAAATTTCATATATAATTGTATACAAATCGAGCTGTGAGCAAAACGGTTAAAGATAATGAGTTATTTTTTTTCATTGTATTGTACACTAAATTGCGATGATTTTGGTATATAACAAATTGTAAAACGATCAAAGCAACAGAGAAAATATTATCACAAAATGATGCATGAATTTGTAACGCATGGACATAAAAAAAAAAGTTTTTTCAAAAATTCACCATAAATCAAAATATTGTGCTAGAGACTTCCCGTTTGTTGCAAAATGAAGGTAAATGATTGAATATTACTAGAATGTAAGAGTTTTAGCTTACAATTGCAGTTTTCGACCATTTCGGTCGAGTCAAAGTTGACCAAAGGTCAAATTTTTACTATTTATTGTGATTTATATGAAAATATTTCAAAACTGATAAAAGCTACAACCGTGAGTTATTTTTAGTTGTATTCTCCATGAAATTGCGAACATTTTCATATATAAAACTTTATGTAACGGCTAATACAAAACTGTGCAAAAATTACGACAAAGTGACTAAAGAATTTCTGAGATTGTAAGAGCCTGACGCTGTCTCTTCCAAACACGTGCGTGTTCGTGTGTTCGTCGTCCATCGGAGTGGCGAGACGTTTGGCGTCTTCACAAAAAGAAACATGCACACAGTTTGATACAGAAGATTTGTTGGAACAATATGAGTACATGATAAGAATGCTTGCATGGCAATGCAAGTAGTGGTGATTGTACATACATCAAGACAACAATGGTTAGGGAGAAACAGACGGAAATATCGTATGGTTGAAATTGCGTTCCTTTAGAGAAAGAAAATGAGACGCTCTTGTTGTCTTGTCCACTCCGATGGACGACGAACACACGAACAGACACGTGTTTGGAAGAGACGGCGTCAGGCTCTTACAAGATTTCCAGCAGTTAGCGCGTGCGGACGTAAGGAAAAAGTTTCTTTCAAAAATTCACCATAAATCAAAATACTGTGCTAGAGACTTCTCGTTTATTGCAAAATGAAGGTAAATGATTGAATATTACTAGAATGTAAGAGTTTTAGCTTAGAATTGCATTTTTTGACCATTTTGGTCGAGTCAAAGTTGACCAAAGGTTGAAATTTTTCGCAAACAAGGCCTATAAGTATTTTTCCGCAAATATTTAAAAAAAATTTTTTGTAGTCGACGTATTTTACGTCCACTTGGCACCCGACAGACAATTTTTGTCAACGTAAAATATGTCCACTCGGTGTTAAAGGGTTAATATTGTAAAATATTCTGGAAAAAGAAAAAATACAAGCATACAACAGACTGACTACTACATCATAATTATATGTAAAATATGGTTAAACTGGTGTACATTTAGCTTTATATTCACATATAGAATCTGGTTACACTGACATGTATCTAGAATGATATTTGGTTAAGCAGACTAGCTTCTGTAATGAGACAAAGGAAAAATACCACTAAAATTATGGTCTGTTATCTCCTAAAATTCTGGCCCAACTATAATTTCCCACTTTGCATACATTTTCTGAAAGAAATCTACACTTCAGTTCCTGATGACTCAAGAATTCCATCAACAAATGCCTAACAAACAGTAAGATGAGGCAATCATCAAAGAAAGGTTAATTTTCACCAATCATAAGGTAATAATACATTAACCATGTACAGCCATTATGAAGATGGCATATTACAACTTATGATTTCCTCAGCATCATAAAGATTTCCTAAGGCGTATCCAGAAATTATTTTCATGTCGCTGTTACTGGCATTCAAAAGCGCTAAAGGATATTGACAGAGCAACTACATATAGTGCACTTGAGACCTCACTAAGAATAACGGTTGCTACACCATTTACAACAAAAGCAAAAAGTATTACATAAGCATCTAACCCAGGGAAACAGTCTTTCTAGCTTCTCTTATCAGACAGTGTACTATCAACTTTAACCAGAAAATATCTAAATGATTAATATACATTGGTAAATAGGGGCATTTTTCATATCTTTAAGCAATGGCATATGCCTTCACCATGATGTGAACATCTATACACCAGACATGAGAGTTCTACTGTCGAAAGATGATACAAATGCTGTGCAAGTCTTTTTTTCTTGTTTCTTTCATTGCCTTACAAAACCAATCTCTAGTGTTCATAAAAAAATTTTAAGCAGTGCAATGTCAATAACAGCAAATTAAGAGGTATCTTTGTAGCAAAGTGCAAGAGCCTATATTCCTGTCTGTCGTGGAACTGGGCATCTAAGCAACCCTACTGATTTTTGTAGTGTACACCAGGTTTATGGAATATCCCTTGTAGTATATCAACAGCATCAATAACTGTTAGAAAATCACTTGCATCTTCTCCAATTTTACTTACATCTTTACATTTTCATCCATCTACTTTTTCAGCATACAACTACTGTAATCTTGGCCCCTCATTAGTACTTATCACAATGAAGATATGATTGTTGCTGAGACATCACCACTTGGTCTCTTGAAGATATGATTGTTGCTGAGACATCACCACTTGGTCTCTAACTAAAGTCAATGCAGTACTGCAGATGGAGCTATCAAATGGTATGGCACCGCCTAGGATTACTAGAACTGATAGAGCTTAGGATCTTGCTCTCTATGATTGAGGCTAACATATACTCCTGATTCAAGTCCTATCTCTCCAAAGAGTGGCTGCTATTTTAGTTGCCTTGAAGAAAATGGCTACACCAGCTGGTGATTTTAAGGCAATCATATAATTCTGGATAACCTGGCTATTATGATAAAAGGACATAGTGTGTAGTACTTCCTTTTTAACTGTCCATAGGCAAATTAAGGCAAGTGGGATATAATGATGGATATAGGCAAGGCATCCACTGTGATTTCAGTCACAAATCATATTTGTTTTTAGAAAAAATGTGTGCTCTCCACCAAGATATATATTCATTTATTACCATCTCCAACAACTGTATATTTACTGGAGAATCCCCATACAGCAGAAGCTTAAGCTCTTTATGTATGGTGCCCACTGACAGTTCCACTGGCAAAATGAAGAGACTTTACATAGGTTTTTGAACCATGATATCACAGGTCCTTGACAACCCTTTATGGTCTTCCAATATTTTTACACTGATGATAATGTTATTTGATCCTTTAAGGATCTAGCATGTGGATCTGTGATGCATCTGCTGTTACCTACTTTAGCAGATATTCACGACAATAGTGTTATTTTGGATACAAACACATTGGCCTTTACAAGAAAATGATGCCCCTCATCTGCCTCCGCTAAGACAAAAGGCTAGCTGAGTTTAGGAGGAGTGTTACTGAATCTCTACCTTAGGTAGAGTCATAGTTTGATCATTAACTTTTCATCTTCATAATTTAACAGTTTTTTCTAGAATTTCTTAGGTTCAACCACTGAAAGTCTTACTATAGAACAGTTAAACTTCAAGATCTTCCACTTATCTTTCTTACACAGTAAAGGTTAAAAATATTTTAGAAGAAACTGTCTCAAATAAGTTAAGACTTCAGTTTTACTTGTTTCTCTTTCTGATTTTTTCCTCTCATGTCCCAAACCTGGTTGACTAGGAACAGTAGGATGATAAGGGGTCACTGGCAATAACAGTGAGCCATTGTTTAATATAATGCCTTGCCTCCCTTATCAGTGCTCAAAGTCATAATGTCTGCTGGGGTTATCTTACTGCTGCACATGGGTTTCTAGTCTCAATTTCCAAACTGTCCTCAAAGTAAAAAAAATCGGTTTCAAAATCTTTAAAATATAAACTTTCCAAGAGTTCTCCATCATTGGTGCAAGTAAGAACAGACTCCAAAATGTCCACCCCTTATCCTAACCAAAAGAGATATCACAGAGAGGCAAAAATGTATGGCCAACCTGGTTGTTGGAACAGAAACTATTGTGAGAATGTAATGGTAATTATCTCCACTCTGAACGATGTTAGCTGGCAAAACTACACAGAATGTGAGGGATCCTATCCCAAAATGTCATCCTACCCTTGGAATCCATGGGCCTTAAAGATATCAATATGACAGATCATATGAATAAATCTCCAATTCCCAATCTTACCTAAGTTCCCACCACTAGCTTTGAATATCAACCAAAATATGAGTTTATGACACCTTATCCTAACTGACATGCAGAAATTTACCCAAAGCAGGAAAAAACATACTATTTAAGAAAACCTAATAAATATCATGAAGAACATATGAATTTTGACTTGAAAAAATTCCAACAGTTCAAGAACCCTCTAACCCACCATAAGGTTTTTAACAGAAAAGATATTTCATATTGTAGTCACATGACTTCTAGTAGGAGAGAGAGAGAGAGAGAGAGAGAGAGAGAGAGAGAGAGTTTTCCATTTTTATTAAGCATGTCTGTGATATTGGTAATTTTTAATAAGAAGTTATGCAAAGTGCTGAAAAATCCATGGTAATAGCTCTCTTGCTATAACCTTAGTCATTTTGAACCAAAGCAGGTCAAAACTAGTCTCAGGATACTCAGCTGCCAGAATTTCATCCTGTGTCATAGAAAAAGTTCTTTAAAGAAGAGTGCTTTTGATAAAGCAGAGTTGATCATATCACCTCCAAAGATCACTATCACAAAGTTATTTATACAAGAATGATCATTATCACCATGGTAGATACCAAGGAAGAGGCAGTTCCAGACACCCCTAGAATAAAAAAAAAAAAGCACACTCTCTTTATATTAATGAGCTGTAAATAAAAACATGCATAATACAATATGCAATGAAAATTAAAGATGGTTAAAATTGGAAAAGTTTAAGTTGGACATCTATGACAAGGAAATAGGTGGAATCTCAGTGGAAACCTGCTTCCCAGTGGAAACCCTGATAAAAAAAAAAAAGCAAATTTATTACATATCATATGCATACAGTAGATATGTCTGCGTAACACAGCATGCCAGTGCACAAAGAATTTACTGTCCACAGTAAGTTGTGAGCCTACTATAAAACACAAGACAAAATTTAAGTGTTTAACTTCCAAATTTAACATATGCTGCAGCAAATAACACAAAGTAACATCAAATAAGTAAACAATTACATTTATGCTCTCAGTACATATAGTGTGTTCATACTGCATGTTTCTGAATGTGTCTTGCACACTATCTGTAAATACCAGGAGTAGATTTAGAAGATATTTACAGATTCTTCTGAGTCATACAATTCATATTTCAAATTTATATGAAATTACAACTTTTTTGTGATACCTGTTATCTTAATTGTAAAGCTTATTTAAGAAGCTAAACAAAAAGTATGTAATTTCCTAAATTTGTGCCACATCTAACCTTTATAGGTCAGGCTGAATATACATTAACAATACCCCAAGAACGGGCAAACTTTAAGGTCAGCCAATTTTTAAAAAATCCACATCGCTGGAAAGAGAATGATATACAAATGTACATGGTACAAGAAAATTCTAAAAAATTTTCTGTGCCTTCCACGGGAGGTTAAAAGTCAATGTTTCCAACCCTGTGCATTGCCTTTTTCCATGACACTTGTAAAAATATGCTAATTTTAACGAGTTATACATGACCTTTCTAATAATTTTTTTTATTTTGTAAAATTACAACTTCATCTCACATATCATAACAGATGAGAGCTAAAATCAGCAACAATCCCTGAGATGTACTAGGGTGGGGAGATGTAGTGACTTTTTGTGAGTTATAAAAGGGGAGATGTAGTAACTTTTCGTGAGTTATAAATGTTCTAATATTTTTTTTTGTACTTTACTTCATAGGCAAATATATACAAGATGTACTGGGATGAAGAGATGTACATTTCCCCATGAATTCTCAAGTTGATGTACATTTCCCCATGAATTCTCAAGTCACACTAACCTTCCTGCATCCTGAGCTAAGGTGCAAGTGTTGCCATAGGTATTGCCATATAATCTTTTATTGCCCATTTAGGTGATGTGAACATTTTCACACAAAATTTGTTCAAATATTATGGCACAAAATAACAGTACAGTAATCATATGAGCTGAACTGGAGAGTTTCATCTGAAATTATTGGGGATCAAAAGAACCCTGCCTTCCCCTGAGGGTTAAAAGATGTATGATACACCATACATATATCAAGTATACAATTTATCTATCCTTTTAAAACTTCCTGTGCAAACACTGGTAAGATTTTATTACCAACAGGACTCATGAAATTAACAAAAGATAACTGGACATATTTGAATACATTTTACCCGTGGTAACTTCATTTCTGTAATCTTAATAGCTCATCTGTCATTCCATATTTTAATTTAAACTGTTGCAGCTAAAGCAGCTTTGGATGTTTTGGCACAGGCTAAACTGCTGAATCAGATTTTACCTGTGATCAGCTCTACATTTATCACACAGTACTACACAACATACAGCACACGCAGTAACTATATCAGATTCTAACGTTAAAATGGATATCATCTGAAGCATTCTGTCATAATTACAAAGACATGGAAGGAGAACAGAGTACAGTAGGATGCTGTTCCAGTTCTATGATGAATCAGTATTGTAGGGTCCCATGTGAACCCCACACACGTCATCTCACCTGGCTCGCTAACCTCCTCATGAAAACATCTCCATGCGGGAAACGCGGACACAAGAAACACAGCATATGTCATGCATCTTTTATACATATATCTCCATTCATATTACTGCCATGTTAAATGTATCTTTATTCCATACGCATTACAATGTCAGCATTTCCGCCATATGTACCATAGCTTCAGTCTTTGTATATCAATTTATCTGTATATATTCATCTGTCAACAAACACAAATGATTGTGTGGTGACCTCTGTTTTCATTTGCTAGTGTCGGATGCTACATTTCCACTCACAAGAGTTACTGACCTGTCTATTTGTTGTCTGAATAAATTAGTAAGCTTGTAGATGCTGACTCTTACTCACGCCTTCACCACAGTATAATGATCGATTAATATCAGTTAACCCTTTGAGATTCTGATGACATCAAATGATGGTGGGCAGATTTCATCCCTTGAGATTCTGATAACATCAAATGAGTCATCAGGAAAATGTGTTATTAAAAACCAACCACAAATATTTTTAAATCAGGTTATCAATTTGATGATGACTAGAAGGTATTGGGAATGGTTTCAATTTAATGCTCAAAGAGAATTATCATTATTGTGCATCAATTCTAAATCTTTAGGCTAATTTTCCTCATTTTTCCTATATTTTTCATATGCAATAGTAGGCGTAAATGCAGGCAGTCCCGGTTTACGGCTGTCTTGGTTATGGTGTTCCAATGTTCTGACTTTATGGCGCTTGGCTCACGGCATTTAACACAATTTTTCAGCGCCTTACGCAGTTTTACAGCGCTGTTACCTGCTTTATGGTGCCGAGCTCGGTTTTACAGCGCTTACAGTGCCATAAGCGCTATTTATTCCCATTATAATTACAGTATACTAGCATAATATGTTAACCCTAAACGCTGACTGGACGTATCATACGTCGACTAAAATTGTCTGTTGGGTGCCAAGTGGACGTACCTGCACGTCGACTACAAAAAATTTCAACCTTCGATCAACTTTGACTCGACCGAAATGGTTTAAAAACGCAATTGTGAGCTAAAACTCTTACATTCTAGTAATATTCAATCATTTACCTTTATTTTGCAACAAATTGGAAGTCTCTAGCACAATATTTTGATTTATGGTGAATTTTTGAAAAACTTTTTCCTTACGTCTCTGCATGTAACTCGGCGAAAATTTCAGAAATTCTTTCGTCATTTTGTCGTAATTTTTGCACTGTTTTATATTAGCCGTTACATAAAAGTTTTATATATGAAAATGTGCGCAATTTCATGTAAAATACAGCAAAATACAACCCATGGTTGTAGCTTTTATCAGTTTGGAAATGTTTTCATATAAATCACGATAACTGCCAATATTTCAACCTTTGGTCAACTTTGACTCGACGAAATGGTAAAAACGCAATTGTAAGCTAAAATCTTACAATCTAGTAATATTCAATCATTTACCTTCATTTTCCAACAAATTGGAAGTCTCTAGCACAATATTTCAATTTATGGTGAATTTTGAAAAAACTTTTTCCTTACGTCTGCACCAGAAATTCTTTAAATCACGTTGTCGTAATGTTTGCACCGTTTTATATTAGTCGTTACATAAAGTTTTATATATGGAAATGTGCGCAATTTCATGTAGAATACAACAGAAAATAACTCATGGTTGTAGCTTTTATCAGTTTTGAAATATTTTCATATAAATCACGATAACTGCCAAAATTTCAACCTTCGGTCAACTTTAACTCGACCGAAATGGTAAAAACGCAATTATAAGCTAAAACTCTTACATTCTAGTAATATTCAATCATGTACCTTCATTTTGCAACAAACTGGAAGTCTCTAGTGCAATATTTCGATTTATGGTGAATTTCTGAAAAAACTTTTTCCTTACGCTCTGCGCGGTAACTCGGCGAACATCTCAGAAATTCTTTCGTCACGTTGTCGTAATGTTTGCATTAGTCATTACATAAACTTTTATATATGAAAATGTGCGCAATTTCATGCAGAATACAACAGAAAATAACTCATGGTTGTACCTTTTATCAGTTTTGAAATATTTTCATATAAATCACGATAACTGCCAAAATTTCAACCTTCGGTCAAATTTAATTTCGACGAAATGGTCGAAAAATGCAATTGTAAGCTAACACTCTTACATTCTAGTAATATTCAATCATTTACCTTCATTTTGCAATAAATTGGAAGTCTCTAGCACAATATTTCGATATATGATGAATTTTTAAAAAACATTTTCCTTACGTCCGTGTGTAACTCGCCGAACATCTCAGAAATTCTTTCATCACGTTGTCGTAATGTTTGCACCGTTTTATATTAGTCGTTACATAAACTTTTATATATGAAAATGTGCGCAATTTCATGTAGAATACAACAGAAAATAACTCATGGTTGTAGCTTTATCAGTTTTGAAATATTTTCATATAAATCACAATAAATAGAAAAAATTCGACTTTGTCAACTTTAACTCGACCAAAATGGTCGAAAAACTGCAATTGTAAGCTAAAACACTTACAGTCTAGTAATATTCAATCAATTAGCTTCATTTTCCAACAAACGGAAGTCTCTAGCACAATATTTCGATTTATGGTGAATTTTTGAAAAAAACATTTTTTACGTCCGCTCGTTCTTAATTCGTGCATCATTTTGTGATAATATTTTCTCTGTGTTACTTTGATTGTTTTACAATTTGTTATATACCAAAATCATCGCAATTTAGTGTACAATACAAAGAAAAACAAAATAACCCGTTAGCTTTAACCGTTTTGCTCACAGCGCGATTTGTATAAAATTATATATGAAAATTTTTTTTTGTGGTCATATATTTCAATATTTATATATGATAATGATATTTTTTTTCATTTCTGATGGTTGCATACTAAACTTCAGTCAACGACAAAAAAAGGAGCCAAAAAGTAACTCTTAATCTTAAAAACTAAGCGTGCTGTGATTTTTTGAAAAAAACTTTTTTTCCGCTTCGGCGCTAACTCCCGAACACCGCCGGCATACGGGAGACGTTTTTGTAAATAGAGGCTCGGCGTTAGAGGGTTAGTAACAGTGATAATTTCACTTCTATACATGTTATCACTGTTACACAACGATAAAAGTTTTTAGAGTAAGGAAGAAATAGTATGTTCTTCACATAAAGAACTTCATTCTGGCTCACAGTTAACTAGCTTAGAATCAATTTTCCTCTATTGCCTTCTGCTGCTTTCTAATTCATGACAGATTGTAGTTTTTCATCTCATACGCAGCCAAATGATTTCACATACAATACAAGAAAGTTAAAAGCACCAAAATTACAGTAGAGGAGAGTTAAAAGCACCAAAATTATCTTGACACACTGACATATTGACCAAGAAGGGGAGGAAGTGCTGCCCACTCATGGTCAAATATGTTGCCCACTTGGTGGTCAAAATACTGCTACGAAGGATACTGAAATATCTCTCTCTCTCTCTCTCTCTCTCTCTCTCTCTCTCTCTCTCTCTCTCTCTCTCTCTCTCTCTCTCAGAATGTGAGAGATGGATAGGTAGTTAGATAGATAGATAGATAGAAAGGGAGAGGAACTAATAGCAAGATGTACTCTCTCTCTCTCTCTCTCTCTCTCTTTGTTACTGGCTGGAAGGGTTAGAACTTAATACATATATATTTTTATGGGTAAAATGTTTAAGATGACTTTGAAATGATAATACAGTAAACCACCAGTATTCGCATTCTCATGATTCGCGGACTCACGCATTCGTGGGTTTCTCTGTGGGACATATCTAGCCATTATTTGCGGAAAATTTGCCCATTCGCGGTATTTTTCAGAGAAATATTCACTAATTACTGTATTTTCACATAATTTTCATGAATAAATGCACTTTTGTGATAAAACTATTAAAATACTGAGGTATAAGCATTTTTACAGGGTTTTTTCTTGTGTTTAAACTATCAAAATGGGCAGTTCTAAGTGTTTTTAGAGGGGTTTTAAGTATTCGCGGATTTTAGCTATTCGCGGGGGGTGTGGTACGCATCCCCCGCAAATACAGAGGGTTCACTATATCATTTCAAAGATTAATACAGTAATAGGATAATAGTTTAAGGTATATTTGATGTAGGATGATAGTTTAAGGTATACTGTACAATTGGTATTTGAACTTTCAAGATAGGCAATTATAAGCATTTTTAGAGGGGGTGTTAACTATTTTCTGATTTTAACTATTTGCAGGGGTTGTAGTACGCATCCCCCACAAATACGGGGGTTTACTGTATATGTATCCTGACAATGATCATGCTATTCATATGAAAAAATAGCAAATAAAATGTGTCCAATAATTTGAATGCACTGCTACTGGTTATTATCTGAATCTTTACCAGCCTTTAGAGATTCATTACAGGCAGTCCGCGGTCATCGGCAGCCTCGGTTACTGGTGATCCAGTTTTACAGCGCTTGTCTAGCGATGACGATAACCAGATTTTCGTCGCCGATAACTGGTTATTGGCACTGATCACCTCTTATCAGCAGCGCTGATCACCGGTTATCGGCGCTGCTAACTGGTTATCGGCGCCACTAACCGGGGATCAGTGCTATTGTCGGCAATTTTCGGTTAGCGGCGATTTTCAGTTGTCATCACGCAGTCGGAACGGAACCCGCCGATAACCGGGGACTGCCTGTAGTTAGAATAATAACCTCAGCTTGAACTTGAAAGCCCAAAAGTATTAAACTTTATTTTTGGTGAAAACAGTACCAAGCTGACCTCAACATAGAAGAGGAATTGGAAATGGAATATAAAGTTTAGGCCAAAGGCCAATTGCTGGGACCTATGAGGTCATTCCGCACTGAAAAGGAAACTGAGAATAAAGGAGGTCTTAAAGCTGTAACAGGAGGAAAACCTTGCAGCTGCAGTATGATACAATTGTTAGGAGAGAGGGTGGAAAGTAAGATGGAAGAAAGATAATAAGAATGGAGGTACAGTAAAAGGAATGAAATGGGTTGCAGCTAGGGGAAGAAGGGATGCTGCAAAGAATCTTCATTAGTAATGTCTACAGTGCACTGCATGAGGTGCACTGAAGGCACTACCTCCATAGATAGGAGGACCCAAGATCAAAAACAAGGCCTGAAAGGATTGATCTGGGCATATTTACCAAACCCACTGAGGTACGCTGCCTCATAGTCAATCAACTGTTGTGGGTACCTGCCTGGAGAGGAGAGGGAGAGAGATAAAAAGAAAGAAGAGAAAAGAGAGGACTATGGCATATGGAACTTGAAACACTTACTTTATCGATTCAAAACAGGGAGGCCTTGACAAAGTCAGCGTCATAATTACACTGGTGGAAGAAGATCCTCTCTTGATCTTAGGGCTAACATTTTTTCTGCCATCAATATCACCAGATGGACTTGTTGGGTTCTTTAACACAGGCTCTCTAAGATCCTTGGGGTTGCAAAGCCCTTGCTTAAGTAAGTCCCCTTTGTTGCAAAATCCTCTGACTTTTTCACTGGTATAGATTAATTTAGCATAAAAAACCATCCAAGAAAATCTGTTGTGGTAATTGGCAGAGTTGGGGTCTTGAGCTAACTCAAGCTCCCTTCTCATAGATGACAAGAAACTCTTAGGCATTAGAAAAGCTAGATGACTGGTCTCATCTTTGAGTAGAGAAATGGTACTGTAGCCTAGAATAATTTCCTGTTTATTCAACATTATGAAGTTTTCAAGATTATTATTTTCTTCAGACTTAAAGGACCTCAGATTAGCAGATATAATAGATCTCTCTCTTCTTGCCAGTTGACCTAGTCCATGACCTGACTGACAAGCTGAAACAGATACAGGGACAGCAGCTGTGAATGATTTAGACAGCTCTATTGTGTCATACTGTCAATACTTCACTTCATTAAGACAAAACAGATTGGACTTTCGTGTTTCTAATAATTTTCCCTTTAAACCTTACAGGCTGGGCTAAATATGCATTAACAATACCCCAAGACTGTGCAAACCTAAAGGTTGGCCAGTTAAAAAAAAAACACATCAGCAGAAAGAGGGAGGTATATAGATGCACTTGGTATGAGAAAAAAGTTCTAAAAAATTTTCTTTTGAAAGTAAATATTTCAAAAAGATGAATTAACAAATTAATAAATAAGTGAAATAAAAATGTAAGTTAATTATTAAAATACATGGGGAATTGTAATGCAATGCATCTTCGCTTAAACTTCTGAAGTTCCAATTGCACAACATCCTCAGGGAGGCTGTTCCAGTCCAATATTGTGGGGAATAAAGGACCTCCGGGATTGAGAAGTTTGACAGCGAGGCACATTTACTGCATATTCGTGCTGCTTTTCAGCGAATGTGGTTACTGTCAGCAGGAAAAGGGGATCAGGGATTAATTGCGAATGTGAAAGATCCCCATTAAAGCACAACTTATGAAAAAGTGACAAACAAAGACCATTCGTTGATGGTCCAAGTCATTACTGCTAATATTAGGAAATAGAAACCTGCCACCTCAAAACACTCTCTTAAAGAGAGAAATCTCTGGCAGAAGCAGACCCCACATTGGAGAACAGTATTCTAGTAAGGGAAGGACAAATTACCTAAAACAGGTCCCATTGATATTATCACTGTTATGAATATGTGAGTCCTTACAAACAGTACCTAACTCTCGTTAAGCATTTGCTGAAACTTTCATTAAGTGTTTCTCAAAAGTAAGATGAGAGTCAAAAGTTACACTTAGAATAGTTAAAGCTTAGGACTCATTCAGCGGAGTCCTATCCACCTGAAGGGGAGGATGGAGTGGAAAATCTGTACGAGATCAGCTAATCAACAGTGTTTTCATTTTACTGGAGTTCAGCCTCATACCCCACCAACTACACCATTCAGTGATCCAGTCATCTCCTGACTGAGGCTGAGGGCAGCTCCATTTCTCATTAATGGAGACTTTATTACACCCACAAATGTTGCATCATTGGCATACTGAACAATCTTGTTTTCCAGACCAACAACCATGTCACTTGTATACACTAAAAATAACAGTGGACCAAGAACACTACCCTGTTGAACTCCAGACACAATAGGTCTTGGTTCGTTAAAGATCCCATCAAGAACAACTCACTGCTGCCTACTGTGATCTAGCATTTGCCAAAAATATTTATTTTCCACTTAAGGTCATTGTCTTGTTTTCAATCTATTAGTGATGCATTTATGATAAGTTGCCAACAATGTGTGCTTATGTCATATTTTACTGTGTGGATGCACACTTACAGGTTAACCTTCTGGCAGACAATAAGGCGAGTGGTTTTCTATGGGGCTTTAGGGGACCAGGATGGTCATGCACCAACTCAAAGGGATAAAGGAGTGCTGTTCTTTTTTCTCCTAATTTTGAAGTTTCTGGACTTTGCCCAGATGCATGAAAGGCTAAAGTTAGTCATGGGGCTGTGATAAAACCTATTTGTGTTTAAAAGTAGTTATAGAAAGTGCACTCATTCCAACAACTACTTGCACTATTTTGTTAACCGGAGAATAAATTTATAAATGTGAAAATTGGTGGTAAGGTAGGCTTGTTTTTAAGGGCTTTAAGATATTGTGAACTCAACCTTCTTGATAATGAAATTAGTTTTATTTCCAATGTTTTTTTTTTTTAAATAAGGTATTCTGATTTCTTTGCAGATTCAAACTCTAACCAAAGCAAAATATACTATTTATAAGGATGAACTGAAAGTTTAAAATGAAGAAAAGGATCAGGTCATTAAACTGCCATGTTACTATAAATAAAAAATTTGTTTCTGGAATATGTACTATGGCTTTTAAAAATTTTAAAAATAGTTGTCAGAAAAATGACTCGGGATTTGGAGACCATAGAACAGAGGGGACTGTTACTCAACATATTAAAAAGAGTGTAGCTGCAGCACAAATGCTGGAAAGCAAATCATCAAATACCAAACTCCTATGCAAATGCAATGAAATAAAATTAAGAGACTACAGTAGCTGGAAGGGCCTTATTTAATAGTAACTCCACCATGTTCGGAAATGAAAATTCTATATTACTTAAGAGATAGAACTATACATCACAACAGTTCAGAAGTAATTTAAAAATAACAAATAAGTCCTTTAATGGACTCTAGGGAGTATACTCATAAAAATAAATTATCTGTTTGACCCAAGATCATTAGACACACCTTTGTAGTAAGGGGATTGGGAAATATTGGCATGTATATAAGCATGTACCAAATAACAGTTCTTCCCTACTTTTGTGAATAGCATAGTGTATCACAAAAGTTTAAGGATATACATGACAAAGATTTTTTTTTTAATTTTTCATCAAGAACATAACATTGTGGTCAACTGTAGTTGCAATAATAATAATAATAATAATAATAATAATAATAATAATAATAATAATAATAATAATAATAATAATAATAATAATAATAATAATAATAATTTTTCTCAGGAAGTTAACTTGAATCGAAAACTGAATTTAACAGAAACTTAATAATCAAAACTTTTGGCAAAGGATCAAATGAATATTTGAGGATTACTGAAACTCAAAGTGAAATGTTTCAAGACATAATTAGAGGGAAAGTATTATTGAGAGGCAAGGACAGCAAAAAAAAAAAATAAATAAATAAAAAAATACAGGAGGTACAGCATACTAAGTACTAAAATGGATATAAAGATTAATATGGTACGTGTACCAATACCACATTAGATACAGTACCTCAAACATCAAAAGTGACAGAAGAATCCTTATTAGTAGTTCTTGAGTGATTATGATCACAAGAGCAAGACTTGAGAGCAGACTTCAAGTGGAGGTCAACCATCACTAGTAAATAGATAAATAAGAGCTTACCTCTAAATGGGAGATTTTATACTAGTACTCACAACAAGCCTTTGAAGCCTCCAGTGATTTAACCTTTCTGGTCTTCAAACCATATAAACAAGATAATCACAAAAGCTGAAAAGCAGCCCCCGAACGTCCATGGACCACACTTGAAACCCATTATATCTACATCATATAATATAATACAACAAGATATATCCCAAATGCAATTACTACTTGAACTCTTTGCTTTGTTTTAAAATTGCACATGCCAGCAGCCATTTCATACCTTCTGAATAATCTGAAGAAAATCCTTCTCCTTGACCTACATCTCAAACAATTCAACAATAGTTAAATTGAAAAGGATTTTTTCATTCACAGCCATACCATGAAAATAATAATTCTTTACAAATTTTGTGAACCTTACATAAATTTAGTATATCTCGCTGATGACTATGCAGTTCTTTCAAAATTTTATGCAGAAAGTTCTAAAACTGCTGAGTAAAATCACAAGTTCTGTGAAATGTTCTGTTTATGCTAACAATTCCCTTCACAAGTGTTGGTCACTTAAATCTCAAGTTTGCATCTCTGTTACGATAAAATTTGCATCTCTGTTACGATACAAAATAACTACTAATAGAACACAATATTTCATTAAAAAGATAGTCACTAACAAACAAAAATTTTATTGTAAAATTTACATTTAAACCTCAATTATTCATCTTCATAATGACCAATTTAACAATAATGCTATGAAAGTGTTACTTCTAAAGGATCCCTTGTACTGTAATTTGCATTGGGAGCATAAGTAGAACAATAAATATGGTTAATAAGGTACACTCCCATCCCCTTCTCTTACATACAGAAAGTTCTACAAATAAACTGCTACAATTATTGTTGTTAAATATTCTAACAAAGATACCAAACAATTATACAATACATGAAATTCATATTAACTACTATTAAAAAAAGTACAACAATTTTGTCAGGATTTTCATCATATCTTAAGCTGACTTCTAAATCAAACTTACTGTGCATGCAAAAAAATCTAATCTAATTTTAGCGAATCACAATACTACACCTGAGCGAGCAGTCCGAGCTGTCCTAGATAAAAGCCTTGAAATACTGAACAGGTGATCAGGCAAGCAGAGACAGTATGCAACACAGTAAGCAGTGACAGAGAAGAGTGCCTTTAACAGCCAAGTCAGGTAGAAAGGGAGACGGATTATCATCTGAGAGAGGCCACTTGCAGCCAAATATTCAATGGCTATATGACCTGTTCTTTCATTTCTAGATATATCGGATCCATCACCCATTTCACAGTTCTTAAGAGTACCTTGTGAAACAAGAAACATGCATTTGGCAATATGCTTGCTAAACAAAGCAATCCTTGCTGCAGCAAGGAATGCTATGAAAAAATTGAACTTTGTTAAACCAATTTTATGTTTCACTGATACAAACCACTGTTTTATAACACCTATTTTGATAATTTAGGCTTTCTGACTAAGTCCTGAATTACAACTCATGGTTAGTGTTAGTGATTGTTAACAAGACAAGACAGGCCAGTTCTCACTGAGAGGCTTCATCCCTTGCTCACTGGACCTCAGCAGTTTTCACTTGTACCTGCACAGCAGGATGGAGTCTACAACCTGTCAGCAGGCAGGCAGGGAACAGCCTTTCTAAAACAATGGTTTTCATTTATGAAACTATAAAATTGCTTCCAAAAATTTTAAGATGCTCATATAAAGACATAAACTGGTGTTTAAAAAATCTAGCATAATTAAAGACTGAATAAACTGAAATATATCTCTGCATAAAGAGCAATATTTTTGTAAATTAAAATGTTTTTCATACAAACCAATTATTCAAAAATAGGCTTACTCCCATGCAAAAGTTCTCCAACCACTCCAATTTGTTAGATTCAAAAACCCAAAGGCCCTTCTTCACATGCCTAGATAAACTGCCAAACACTCTGTTGATCATCATTCTGTCATGTTCACTTTGATAATGAACAAAGTTGGGAAGGAAGAGGGCGCTTTGTGTTATGATCAATGTATCTGTATGAGGAAGATGTTAGTAAAAATATTTGTTCATTATGAACTAATTATAAATAGCCTGAAACTGTTTTCAAGGCATAAGAGAACATTACCAGGGGTCTGGATATGTAGGCTGGTGGCAGTCAGATGCAACCAAAGGCAGAGCAGCACAGAGAAAAGGCTCCAAGCTGGTCTCCCTAATCAGGGTTCATAAGATGAAGACTTTTCCACATGGTAATGTTCAAAAATATTCTTGGGATGAGGATGAATCACCATGGATGCACTAGAGGAGACAAATCCACAGCAAATAGGGTATCTGCCAATCAAAGCTAAGGAACAGAAGCTGATAACATAGACATGATGAAGTACAGGTCAAACGGACAGCTAAAAATGAAGGTGCAACTGTAGTTGAAGACACAGGTGCACTTGTTGTCATAACCATCAAGGATGACAATAATACAGTTGACATCATGGAGGCTACAGTGTTCACTGATACAGATGCAGGCATGGTTGCAGATGATGTAGAAACGGCAGGTATCACTACATCCACAGAAAGGGAAGGAGGCAGGGAGGTAAAATTGTTGGAGAAGAAACAAGTGATGTTAGGCTGGCAATTAATTTATAACCAGGCACACCAATGACAGCTCTAAACTGATCCTGAAACATAGGGCAGCCGACAAACAATAAATTCTTGGTCCTCAAGAGATCCAATAAAAGTGACAGGGCAACAATGGAAGGCATGAGTGCAGGAGAAGCTGGAAGCCAAAAATCAAGGGCAGGGCAGTCAAGGTATAAGGAAAACTTCTCCAAAGGTGACAGGATGATACTCCAGAGAGGGGACTTCTAAGGGGGCTTGTGTTCAACTGGTATATGTAATGAAGGAATTGAGATGTTGGATGAGACCTTACACTTCCTACCCACAGAGGGGGAGACATTGCTTTCTGACTGCAAAGCAACATAAAACTAAACAATGAAAAATCTGAGCATGCCTTTACAGAGGTCTTTGGACATGACGTTCCTAAGCCCTACTCTGGGGTAAAAGAACAACTGGCTTATAAACAAATTCATATACACTAAACAAGACTTCTGCTAGAAACTAGATACACTGCCACCCATGACACAATGAGCATAGTAGATGAGGGTCTTTGTCCAGCAAAGGTATAAAGGAGCTAAAAGCTGACTCTCTAATCCATCACAAGTATGCTCAGCTATAGTTACCACACCACTATTGAAAACCCTCGTATGCAAAAAGGCACAGCAATGGGGGATTAACAATTCATATGAATCAAAAACTATAAACATACTCTAAAAAATAGTGATATAAAAAACATTATGGTAGGAAAATATATGTAAATGAGGCACTTCAGAAATAATGAGAGCAGAAAACAAGGAAACAAAGATAACTGTGTTACTGTAAATCAAACTAGGAAAACAACTGTGTAATAATAACAACACCACTTTCTGAAAATTACCTCATTAAAAGAAGTCTGTAAGACATTATTTACAGACAGTAAAACAAAAGGGAAACAGTACCCCCATAACAATCAGGGGCAAGGAATGCCACTGCCCCTGGAAGTACAACCCAGGAAAACCCCCTCAACAAATTCACAAAACACAGTAAACCACCAACATCACAAAAATATGCCATAGGCAAATGAATAAATAATGAAATTACGTGTCACAAAGCACAATATGCAAACTGCTAAATCCTAGAAGAGCAACTCAGGATACTTATGAAAACACTTAAAACACACTTGAGTCCCTTGAAAGAATGACAAGAAGTGGAGACCTCATTACGTTATTTGTATCTGTAGAGGGTCTTAGTCTTTCAGGAACTAACAAGTTGGTGTGACTGGAAAGCTGTTGCATGGAAGTAAGGCAATTTATGATTAATGAGCTCATATGAACAATGAATTGCATCTGGAGTTGAATCATCTCTATGATCCCTATGAGAGATCACTAATTTGAAATACCTGCACAGGAGTTCACACTTACGAGTCTTACAATCTCTGTACTACCATATATCTTTAAAAAAGAGACAAACCACTTTCATAAAACAAAGGAAGTGGGCAGGGTAAGGCAACTAACCAAAAACTTGTCCCAGGGACTGAAACTGCAGATACGTTGATTATTCCACAGGAACATCAAAAAGGAAAACATAAGAGGGTAGAATGAAAGTGTGGCTGCCTGTGCAGTTGAATGTGCTTTACCTTGACAAAAAGATGTATCATTGGAACATCTTTCCATCTGTAGGTGACATATCTGTGGTAAAAGAAAATATGAAGCAAGTTCTCACATACCAATGTAAAATATCTCATTATAATCATCTACAAAACAATATTAACCAAAAAGTAGAGTCTTTTGTAAAGGGACAGGAGCAGAGGTATATCTATCCTGGAATAGAGGTCCTGATAGGAGGTCTTTTATGGAGAAGCTGTTTTTAAATAGCAACCTACTGTGCTCACTGGTTTCCTCCGGCACCACATAAGTCAGTAAGTTGGGAAATTAAGCAAGCATAATGTGACACTTCTTATAAACTGTAGTGTCTAGATTTTAAGAATGGAAGCACTTCCAAATTGTTGCTTTGGCATATGCTACTTAACCAGAGATGGACATAAGGTGAATTCGGATGGTGATGTTGAAGTCACCCGATCAAGAAATGTTGCATCTGGTATGAGGCACCTGAAATATCATACTAGATCTACAACAAACCCTGGCTTGATAAGAACATGCTCCTTGGATGCAAGCCTGAGATGGATACTGATTTTTGTTCCAAATCCGGTATAGAAAAAGTTCTCAACAGTTCATGGACTGGAGTTGTTGGTGGCCTAAAGCACAACAGTGACAATAAAGAGAATGGTAACTTCTTTAATTTCCTTAACTTCCAGAAACCTCTATGCTTCATAGTAGCTGCAGACTCGACAGCCTAGGAGGATAAAATATTTCTATAGTCCCACACAGGCTCAAGTATGGCCTTTCAGTAACATCCCGAATGGGTCAACCTCTCCCATTCAACTTTATCTACAGTAGTTCTAGTACCTTTAAGCAGTCTCTTCTATCTGCCAAGAGATGGATGCCAACATTTGTAATGTATGGGAAAGGATGCAAAGAAAGGTCTTTGATTTATAATAGGTATCTATCTTTTAATGTCTGAATCTTTCTGGCATTATAAAAAACCCCAAATGGTATCCAATGAAGGATAATGCACTAATACTGCAGGAAGGTAAGCTTTTCTTAGTAAACTGACTGAACCATGGCCAGAAAAGATAAACAGACCACCATTTTTATTTTCCTGATTTGTGATTAAAGGTAACAGTTGCCTCTCATCAGCTACATTCTCAAAAAATTATTTGTATTTTAAAAGAGGCTGTAATTGCATATGGAAGTCTGGTTATGCTGGGTAAGAAGCTATTTCCAGGCTTGGAAACTACTTCTCATTATGATCAAACACAATGGACAGTCTAGGACTCTAGGGTCTGGTCTGCTTCTGTACATAAGCCAATGTAAGGATAAGCATGGCTTGAAGGATGATGAAGATTTTATAAAAGCAGCAACAACAATATGTGCCCATTTTCATCAAGCCACAATAAATTTGTCTGAAACATTGACTATAACTACTGCCCTAAACATGACCAAAACAAGGTTGTTCAAATTATGGCCAAGTCCTGACTTATTGTAATTGCATGTCTAGAATTGACTGTAAAACTTATAGAGCCACTGGTACTTGTACGTGCAACAGTACTTATATGTACCAGTATTGAGATAACAGACTTCACTATCAGCAATGCCATCTACTCAAATAGTAAAGTCACTTACTTGTGTGTTGCCCCTAAGACAGCAGAGTTACAACCTATGTAAAGAACCACCAAGATATCATCAATTGTATTTCACTACCAATAGTACTGCTCTGTCATACCACTGCTGGTGGCATCATAGTTTGAATGTAGCAATCTGTCATCAATCTCCAATACTACATAAATGATCCACCACCTTAGTCCTTCATAACTAAGAGTTCCCAAATCAACTACACAGCTCAAGAAGCCTGCTTACACTTGTGCTGACAATTGTTTCCACTGAACCAATCGCAACTGTACCTCAATATTATGTTTACAGACACCGTGTTAAAGGAACCACAGGTGAATTATTACCCTAGCATATTTTTGGTAATATTGAAGCAAAGTGGACGTGTGCATGTTGCAATAGTTTCATTTTCAGCCTCAATACAAACATCAAAACATCAAATTGACTCCTCATTAATGAATGCTATCAAAATCAAATGTCAGGCTTGGTAGAAGCCAATGCACTGTCCACATAAGTTGTAGATCTAGGCCAGTTTAAAACTCTGACCTTCTAATTGACAGCATCCACTAACAGTCTTCAAAAGCAGCTATGTCCTGTACAAAACAAGTAGAATTGCACATTGGGTAAGTAACTGCCCTCATGTATTCAGACACACACTTGAATATTTTTGAGTTTGAGAACTCAGAATGCTAAAAACAGAAATGTAGTAGCTGATCCTCTAAGCCAAGATCTTGCACTAATCTTCTATCATATTACTAATACCTTTGAACAAATTCAATACATCCATGCTCAACCCAAGGTATTAGCAGTGTAAAACTGACAGTTCTACACAATCAGACAATTCTTCACACACGAAGGGTAAGTCTGGATGCAGTTTTGCTTCATTTTTCCATGACAATTTTGGAGAATACATGGAATTCTACAAAATATTGTTCATACTGCTCTCAACATGGCATATAGACACCTAAATAAATTAATACCATATAGTGACATCTTGGCTATTCCCATTATTATGGGAAGCCAGGGTTTTATAGTATGTCTACTCTTACTGAAGTAGAGTAGGAAATGAAGTTGCAGGAAATGTAATAATTTAACATGAGCTCTTAAACCATCACAGTAGCATAAGGTAAAAAATTTGTGATATTTCTACTATCCCAGTAAGATGATCTTAATACTTATTGCAGTATCCATTGACTGAGAGCATGATTGCAACACCAGTGCTTCTTCAGTCATCTAGTCCTTACTGGAACTCAAACTGACTGGTGTAACCATCTCAGTGGATCAATCTTATTAGTTTGTGTAGTCTATGGTCCTTCAAATGTTGAAATGTTCATTAAGAACCAATACTTTCGGTCCTTGCTACAATACAGCTGTATTCACAGATGGGATGTGGAATCAAGATTCAACAAAATGCAAAATTTAAGGCCTGGCAAAGAGTTCAAAAAATGCAGGTTACATGGAGACAAACAGCAACTTACATTTCAGGAAACTGATCAAAGGAAAATGATCACCAGGAAACCTGCCTTCAGAATGTACCGTAGGGACCCTTCAGCACTATGTAGAAAGAGTGAGAAAATTTGAGTTGGAAATTTCCCTTACAGGAAAATACCTCAGGATACACACTCATGGGAAAAAACACCCAAAATGTTAGCTGAAAGTTGGAAGACATATCTTCCATTATGTTCAAAAATGCATCTCCAATGATCCACCTTAATTCATTCATAGTGCACTTTGTTAACTATCCCACCAACAAGGCTATGATCTTGGAAAGGAGCTCATATTAAAAACACAAGCAGGCCACCCCTCTGGTCAGAATATGAGAAAGAATGTGGGAATTTTCATGTACAATATTTTCCTCACACCTTTAAAACATTAACAACTATGATTAAATTTCCCCTTGTAGCAAAACGACCAAAACAGGAGAAAATAATAGAACATTTGCAAAAGACCATGTGCAAAAAATGATATTTTAATGATAAAATAAAGTTTGTTCATACTTACCTGGCAGATGTATATATAGCTGTATTCTCCGAAGGTCCGACAGAATTTCAAATTTGCGGCACACGCAGTGGCCGGTCAGGTGGTTAGTACCCATTCCCGCCGGCTGGGAGGCGGGTATCAGGAACCATTCCCATTTTCTATTCAGATTTTCTAACGCCACTGTCTCCTGAGGGGGGAGGAGGGAGGGCAATATGAATATATATATCTGCCAGGTAAGTATGAACAAACTTTATTTTATCATTAAAATATCATTTTGTTCATGAGACTTACCTGCCAGATATATATATAGCTGAATACCACCTTTGGAGGGGGGTAGAGACAGCCAAGAATTAGGGAAAAAACCAAGTATTGGTAAAAATATTTTGGTTCCTTATCTGATAGCGTAGCTGACTGAGTGGTTACTGTCACTCTAGTCTGCTTCTGCTTTACTAGAGACCCCAGCGAGGTAGTGACCTATATAGCTGGCGACTTCTAGATGATCTGTCAACGGGGCGTGACCACAATGTGACTAGATCATAGACCATACAAAGAGGACAAAAAGAGCATTACTAACCACCTAACCAACACCTAAAGCGTTAGTTTGCAAAGGATTGGGAAGACTGCCTCCAGTAGTCGACCCAACAACCACAAAAACACAATTAAAAGGGGATAGGATCAGAGTTACCCCCTGTCCCCAAGGTTGCTGAAGCAGCAATGTACGGTCCCAGCGAAAAGCAATTTTCGTATGCTACCTAAACATCTTGCCAAGAGTGTGAGGCAAACACCGAATTGACTTCGCCAAAATGTGGCACTAAAATTGTCACTGAGTACCATATTTTTCTTGAACGCCATGGAGGTAGCAACTGCCCTCACCTCGTGAGCGTTAACTCTCAACAACTTGAAGTTGGAGTCGTCACAACTAGAGTGTGCGTCCTTAATGACGTCCCTAATGAAGAATGCCAGTGCATTCTTCGACACAGGGTTTAACTGGTTGCCTCACAGAACACCATAAAACATCCAAGGGACCACGAGTGTCCTGTGTTCTTTTAAGGTAGTACTTGAGAGCTCTAACTGGACATAGAACTCCTCAGGTTCCTGTCCAATAAGGTTTGCTAAACCTTTAATTTCAAAGTGTCTAGGCCAAGGGTTAGAAGACCTATCATTCTTAGCCAAGAACTTAGGGCTTAAAGAATAGACAGCATTGTGTTCCTTGAAGCCCACATGACGGCCTCGAACTTCGCTCACTCTCTTCGCCCATGAGGAATGCCGTTTCGAGTAACATCCTTAAGAGATGCAGAGTGGAGAGGCTCAAAAGGACTAAACATCAAAACTTGAGCATTACGTCCAAGTTCCAAGCAGGGGAATTAGCTGAGGAACCTTGGACGTCTTGAAAGAGCTCGTAAGATCGTGGAGGTCCTTATTGTCAGACAAAGCTAATCCTCTGTGTCTGAATACAATCGAAAGCATGCTCCGATAACACTTGATAGTCGGAACTGCTATATCGAGTTTTTCTCTTAAGTAAAGGAGAAAATCCTAGCAACCTGGCTCACAGTGATAGAGGAAGAGGAAAAACCTTTCTTTCTACACCAACCTTTGAAGGTTGCTCACTTCGCTAGATATATCCTTTAGATGAAGAACTTCTGGCTCTAGCGATGGCCCGTGCCACCTGGCCAGAAAACCCCTTCGCTCTGACCAAGTTTCGATAGTCTGAAAGCAGTCAGGTTCAGAGCGGGAGATTCAAAGATATCTCGTGAAGTGGGTTTGTATGAGCAGGTCTGCTCTCATAGGAAGGGTCCTCGAACGTCTACCAACCAGAAGAGAAACTCCGAGAACCAGTGGTTGAAGGCCAAAACGTGGGGATGAGAGTCATCCTCGTCCCTTGTGAGGCCGCTGAACTTGCGTATGACTTCTCCCAGAATTTAGAACGGGGAAAAAGGCGTAAACATCTATTCCGTCCAATCCCAGGGAAGAGCAACTATCGCAACTGCCCCAGGGTCGAGTACAGATGAGCTTTATAGAGGGAGCCTCGCTGTTCTTGAGGTCGTGAAAATATCCACAAGATGGCGACCCCAAAATTTCCAAAAATCTTGGCAAACCTCCTGATGAAGGGTCCATTCCTTCGGCAGGAGTTGATGGCGCCAACAGAGCAGGTCTGCTCGAACATTTTCGACCCTGCAACAAAACTTGTGAGAATCGAAATGTTGCGAGCATAGGCTCAAAGAATAATCTCTTGCAAGGCTGAACAGGGAACAAGTAGTATTGTCCGAGTTTGCTAGAACTACACGATTGCAAACTTGGACCTCGAAGAATTGGCGAGCTAAAAGATAGCCGCCAAATCTTTTGAAGTCGATGTGCCAGGACACCTGTTCCTCTCTCCAGGGTCCTAACACTTCCTCTCCCTCTAGTGTTGCCCCCCAACCTGTTGACGACCCGTCAGAAAAACAACACAAGGTTGGGGTTCAGAAGCTTGAGGGAGATCCCTTTCTGCAATTTCGTTGGATCGAGCCACCACCACAGATCCTCTTTATATAAGGAAGAATTCTCAATTCCTCTTTCAAGTCTTCCTTGCTTTGCCAGTTCTCCAACAAAAGAACTGAAGAGGCCTGAGATGCAGACTCCCAGAAAACAAACTTCTCCAGCGAGGAAATGGTCCCCAGCAGACTCATTCCTTCCTTCACCTAGCATGTTTCCTTTTTCCAAGAAGGCCGAGACTTTTACGTACATAGAAGTTGCCGTTCTTGCGGCGGAGACGCTATAAAAAGCCGCTGAATAGATCTGAATTCCCAGACACAATGGACAGTGAGGGGATCAGCTGCGACTTCTCCACAGACCAGAAGTCCCAGGGACTTCACGAGTTGCAGAGTCAACTGAAGGTCCTCCAGATACCTTCGCTTCGGACGACGCTCGAATCAACCAGTCGTCCAAGTAGAGTGAGATCCTGACGTGCGACAGGTGCAACTGCATCGCAACTTTTTCATGAGACGTGTAAACACCCTCGGAGCAAAATGTGGCGCCAACAGCATCTGGTGTTCCCAGGCGGTCACCATCCAAGTACTGACCCAGACCCAACGTTGCTTAACTTCGCTGATCGGACGAGAAGCGGTGTTTTCAACGTGGTATGGCCGTTGTGCAGAGTCCAAAGCAGAGAGCCCTGAACTGGTAATGCGTCTAGTCCCCCAAGACAACCTGAGATACTTCATCGAACGTGGATGAATTGGGGCGTGAAGATAAGTATCTTGGAGATCCAAAGATACCATCCAATCCCCGGGATGAAGGGCTCCTAGTATTGACTGCGAGGTCTCCATCTTGAACTTTTCCTTCAGGACCAAGTTGTTCGACCTGTTGACGCCCAAGACGGGTCTCCAGCCTACTGAAAGTTTTGGGACTAGAAACAATCTGTAGTAAAATCCCGGGAACACCGAGTCCAAGACCTGTTCCACTGCTCTCCGCTCGAACATCTGTTCGAGCAGGTCAAACAACCAAAATACTTAAGTGACAACAAATTTCGAAATCCAAATGGCGGAGGAACTGACAACAGGTGTTGACAGTCCGGCGACAGAGAAAAATCTGAATAGAAAATGGGAATGGTTCCTGATACCGCCTCCCAGCGGCGGGAATGGGTACTAACCACCTGACCGGCCACGCGTGTGCCGCGAAATTTGAAATTCTGTCGGACCTTCGGAGAATACAGCTATATATATATCTGGCAGGTAAGTCTCATGAACAAAACAAAATATATAAAAATTGGTAGCGTAAAACACGGCACTTATTCCTACTGGCTGATATTTAAACTTAAGAGAATCTCATAAAGCTTGCTGTGACAGCTTTTAAAGCATCCTAGATTGTCATTAGCACTAACATTTTATATTTTAATAGCAAGTGTCCTGGAATCTGCAAAACTAATAAAACACAAACTAAACAATGCTAGTTATTACATGTCCCCCAAATATGGGGTTAATCTATTCCAGGCCCCAGCGTGTATCTGAGAATGTGCATATGACAGCAAACTTCATACAGTCTGCATGAATAGCGTCAACAACAATCCTTCCTATCCATATCTAAACTATTAAACTTCCTTACTGTACAGCACAGTACATTACGGTATTACAACTTATGCTGTATACCATCAGTACCTATAGTATAAAAATTAATGTTTCTAATACAGATACTGATAGTGGTACTGACCATCTACTTGGTTTCATATAACTAAATTCTGCAAGCTGAGTTTGTATATAATGTGGGACTACTGCACATTATACTTACACAGCGAAAAAGGAGAACAGACCTGTCAGGATATTTAATAATGAAGAAAATCCATTGTGCAACATGCTACTAAGCTTTAGGTAAAAACAGTCGAGAAACTCGATACAGTACTCTTCCATACATGAAGCAATGTACGAAAAACTAAATATCAGCATTAACTTCAGATAAGAATGACGATATACCAAGCAGAGAAACAATACTTGAAGGGCGGGCAAAAGGTATTGGTTGCCAAAGAAAAGCAATGCACACACTTGGTTCCCAACCAAGCAAAAACTTGATGAGACACAGCAAGAGGAAGCTGCTGCGCTTGAGTAATCAACTATCACTAGCAAAAAGTTTGTAATTCAGAGCTTGGTCAAAATGCCTAGACCAGTGAAATGGGTATTGTAAAACAATAGTTCCTATATTCATATTAACACACATGCATTATCTAGAACACAAAGGTTAATTATCCCAAAATTGTGCACAAAATATTGGAAAAGAGAACAAGCAGTGGTTTTCAGTTTACTGGAACTAAACAACAAATATACACATTTCAGGATAAAGAAAGCTTTAAAAACCTCAATATCAAAATGTCTATCCATAAACTTGGCAAACCTGTGTTTGATAGAAGTATGTGTGAAGAGTTTAGCAGTGCGTTGTTTGCTAGACAGCCATAAGTCAACACAAAAGAGAAATAATGATATGAATACAAACCCTAGAGAAAGCTATACTGAG
The DNA here is from genome assembly GCF_040412425.1 of Macrobrachium rosenbergii. Lineage (NCBI taxonomy): Eukaryota > Metazoa > Arthropoda > Malacostraca > Decapoda > Palaemonidae > Macrobrachium > Macrobrachium rosenbergii. Next base: position 17,765,856 of record NC_089792.1, read on the forward strand.
TAAATCACACTCAGTTTGATCAGGATAACTTAAAAGAGTTTCTCAATGTGTCTTTAAATATTTCAAGTTTTAAAGAAATCAAACATAGAGTGAATGTATATTGATATTTTTTATCTTCATATAAAGACTAAGTACATTATTCAGGCCTGGATTAACTGATGGAAAATGTAGATAAGAGATTTTCTGTTAGGTTTACAAGATTTCACAGCTTAAAAACAATCTACTTACGCTTCTTTTTTCATGCTGCTGATGATATTAAAAGGACATAAATGCAATCACAATTTACACAGCTTTCATTAGTAACTCACTAGAGACTATAAACACTAGCAAAATAAAAAGATGAAGATTTTGCCAACTGAATAACAACCACTAAATATTGTACCTCTCAGTCCATTTTTTGAGGTTTTGTGCATGTATTAAGTACAATAAAAACTCCAACCCTTGAGCTTCTTTAAAGCTGATCATTTGTTACAGTTAACTTTTGACTACATTTTTATGCAATTTCTAGTGGAAAATAAACCAACACAATCACTAACTTAACTGTTGGTCACTAGTGCAAAACAAGAGACATGGTCTTATAGTCTCCAAATGCAAAAGAAATGAGTGAAGAAAACAATTAACCATCATGTGAATGGCTTCATAAAAATTATTCAGACAAGATTTCAACAAAATACTAATGATGACAATTCACTGCCATAAGCTAGCATCCACCCTTGCAATGGTTTGACATTTACGGAACAACTTATCACTGCTTTAGTGATAGAGGAATACTTATAAGTAGCACAAAATAAAATGACCTGGTTTTAAAGGTCAGCAACTGCTTTCCATTTCTTAACTCAAGTATAATCCTTTATCCAACAAACACTGCTGATTACAGCAACCCATTCATTCACATGTTGACTATTTTGAAAACTTTACTAGAGAAAGATGAATAATTACTGAGTTCCTTTCAGTTTTTATGCTTCATTCAAACTTATAATTACTGAAGTCATTCATTCATATTTGGATTTCACTGTAAGTCATGAAAACTTAAAATGACATGACATAAGTAAATGCAAATGACAAATTTTTCTATCTAATACACCATGATCTACTGGCATAATCTCCCTTGATAAAAACATCCAGCACATTTTCAGAACATACAAGCATTTCAAGATGAAATATTATTAATATTTTAATAATATACCAATAAAATATTCACAAGAAATGAATCTAGATCTTTGAAACAAGAATATTTCAACCAAATTAAAAAATTCTCCTTTCAAAGTAATGTTTGATCAATAATCAATAAACAAAATAAACATATACTAGCTTAACAAAAGCTTTTTATCTCAACCAAAATAACTGAAATGCGAGACAGTACATTAAAACCCTTCATCCTTACCAATGCTCAGGACACGATTATTTTGAGGCCTTGGAAGGAATTGCTTTCTACTTTAGCAACAATTAAAACCCTAAACAAATTAAACAGCTGAAACAGAGATGATCCAGGTGGGGTTCTTTTTGCCTAAAAGTTTTCATTTCTTTTAATCAAAAAGCAGCACTTTCCCATATGATCAAAGATTCTGTAATCCTGTACTAATTTTAATATTTTCAACCTTCCACTGCCCTCTGCAGTTGCTGGAAATTCAATTTAAGGTCCTACATACAACATACTTTGAATCAAGAAAATTGCTGCCAACTAACACAGACTCAATTATGAATACAGTAATGTATATGCTTGGATAGCATAACCTTCCTCTTGCAAATGCCTTCTAAACATCAGACTCACACTGTATCTTACCAATGGTGCATTGCAGTCACTGTACCCTTTTTCATGCCACACATTCTCATGAGGACTTCCTCATCACCGGAAACAATAGATATTTAACAGCAAATATCAAATTCAACTATTTGGAAGAGATAGGGCAATGAGCTGTCAGTGCACATGATAAGAAATCAGGTGGTGTTTCGAGCATGGAAATCTTCTGTGGCTAGAGATGACAAAATGAAAGGAAGAATTTTTTTTCTGTAGAAAATTGGCTGTCAGGCTTTGCTAAGGAGGAAACATGGCTGGAGCTGAGGCACTGTCTATAGAAACTCATTACCTGACAGATAGAACTGGAGCAGAAGAGTCCAAAGAGACATTAATAGAAGACTGGCATACAGGACTTATATGATCTTTTCTGGGCAAAGACAAACCATTGATTCACAGAACAATTACAGTACATGTATCATGTCATTGAAGTGAACACTGTTTACCCCAACAAGACAAGACACAAAAACCAAGGGTCCCAATCACGTAAAAAAAATATACAAGCTATAAGCTTGCCCTGGGAGACCTTGACAAGTACAATGGAACATGGCAAGAAATAAAAGGGCAAACAAAAAGGATAACTACACAACACTACAGAGTACACATAACACTCAATGGCCAGCACTCACTAAAAAATAAATTACTGATAAGACAAAGACACAAAATTGCAAATTCCTAAATTCACAAAAAAAATCAGAGACCCACCAGTAACAGGGCACTCTGTAAAAAGAACATAACTTTTAAAAGTTAATCTACATTTTTTTCTCAAACAGCTGCCATTTGTTCGATGTGGTCAACGGTGTTGCAGATTTTGAATTTTTTAGATTTTGGACCTGAAGCTCACTCCATACATACAGTACACAAGCACAATTTATTTCCAACATTCTGTGAAACTCAAAAATATACAGCATCAAAAGGAACCGTATTTTTGCATACATACTCGTGTATCATGTGATCCTTCAAATTTTGTTCCAAAACATGATTTCATTCTCTGTCTGTCTCAGTTCTGGTAGATACCACTGATAATGCATATTACAGTAGCCCAACGTGATAAGGGGTTATAGCGTCCGACCCTACACCACTATAAAAGAAACCCAGATAGTATATCATTGTATATCTACGTGAATGCGTGTTTTTGCTATAAAACAGGTACATTATATTTAAAACCTGTACCCCTTACACTACTGTAAAATGCTTATGACTGCCTATGTTAACAGTTCACTGCCTAATTTAATTGTTCAAACAAAAATATACTTAAAATCATCATACTAAAACAATTTAATATCATTTCAAACAAAAATACACCCCATACCATCATCCCAAAGCACCCAAAGTCATCTTACATTACCCTCCTACAACTCTTACTCTTAAGTATATACACCCCTGAAATGATTATAACCATGATCTACTAATTTTAAAATATTAATGTAAACACAGCAAAATATTTATAAAATACAAATTAAAAAAATGTCTTACAGAAGTGTGACATCTAATCAAGTTACCCCTGTACTGTACATGCAAGTATAGCTGTTTTCTCTCATAGTACCATTCCGTTTTCTTTTTGCTATAAAGCATATATTTATATAAACAAACAGTACCCGTAAAGTAAGATAAAAACTTTATTACCAATGTAAACTGCAGGACAGTAAAAGCTTTAGCATAATTATTTTTTTAATTGAATGCATGCCCCAATGTTTTGAGTTGAAAGCAATGTAAATTAATAAACAGTAACAAATATCAAAATTTACCTTACTGTACAATAAACATGGAAAATATTTGAGTAAAAGAATAAATAAAAATGAATGAAATTAGCATAGGCTCAATCCATAAATGAAAACCCTCAAATCGATATTTCCATTTCGTGGTGTGCTACTATATCTAAGTTAGCTTTTGGCTAATAAATAGGCCTAGAAGCAAAAGTCCATTTGGTTAAATGTGAATACATCCCATTATCCTACTTGTGGCTTGTCTAAGAAATGCATTACTATTTCTTATAATTAAGAACCACTTACTACTGTGTGCAATAAACAACAGCAAGTACTGACATAAACAACCAAATCGAGCAATGGCTGTTTGCCAATGTTAGCTGCCACAACTTAACACACATTTATTAAGAACTGTATTACAATTGTTGACTTGTTAAAAATTTGCTGATTTCCATAAATAAAAATAAAATAAATTTATATCCATCATTATTATCAATACAACTGTTCTCTCTCTCTCTCTCTCTCTCTCTCTCTCTCTCTCTCTCTCTCTCTCTCTCTCTCTCTCTCTCTCTCTCTCTCTCTCTCTCTCTCTCTCTCTCTCTCTCTCTCTCTCTCTCTCTCTCTCTCTCTCTCTCTCTCTCTCTCTCTCTCTCTCTCTCTCTCTCATCTGGGATTTTCTGTGATCTGGCAGTGGTTTGGTCCCAAGGTTGCAGGATAAAAGAGGTCAGACTGTACCCCATAATGAACATCAAGCAGATCAAGTTGGAAACTATGCAAAAGCAAATGTTACAATAACACTGGCCATACATAATTAAGTTACCCAGCCAAATGGAGAGTGAAAACTAAAGAGCCAAATGAAAACAAAAAACAATAAAAAATAACAATAAACAAAAAGTATTGTAATGAGGTAAACCTGGCACATGCCATCTCACCCTCCAGATAGTAGGGTAAGATACAATATAAGAACGTTTTACTTTCTATTGAAACAATGTCTATTGTTTTAATTTCAACAGTAAAGTTACCTGTGGGCAAAAATTTGCACCTACTGACTCCTCTCACCACTACCCTGCTCAGTGAGCCCTTAATCCCTTCTCTTTGCCCAAATGGCTGCCCAAAGACCTTGATTTCAGGTGCTCTTCTGTCGGAGATGCTAATCCCGCCTCAGTCAAAAGAGAAAGCAACTCCATGTGACTGGCGCCATCTTGAACACCTGGACCAAGATGCCCCACACACCACATACAAGACCCTCATAGAAACGTGGTCACGCTGACAGCCAGCGCCACCTACGAGGAGCGAGATCGTATCTCCCGGCAATATTTAAGGGCATCACGTGCTAGCTTAGAAGACACTGGAACTTAACTATGACACTTTTGCTGTCCCATGTGGCTGTCCAGAGCCTTAAGTAACTTTTGTAGTGAGTCCTTTCACACTACCCTCCCTTTGCTGGTGTCCCCCGAAGACGTGGAATCTGTCTCCCAAAGAAGGTAATGTACCAGAGCCAAGGTCCTTATGTCGGTCACATCCCTTTAAATCTTTTCCTATTTTTTCGTTTCCTTTCATAGCGCGATATCCCTACAGTGAGACCTGTATTGCTTTTATTTTAAGTTATGTTAATTTATGAATCAGTGAACAACGTGAAACAATTGTGTAAAATTACAGTTATCGTATTCGAGTCCTTTTTTAGGCACCTTCTGGGCAATTCCTCGATTCCTTGATCAAAGCGCCTTACTGCAGCTAAGTAATTATGTGTGCTCTCGATTGCAAATATGAGTTAGCCTGCTGTGGACCTGTTATCATCTTGTGTGCATAGTGGCATAACCACTGTTCTTCTCCCCTGCGATGCCCCCTTTGAAGCGGGTCCCTTTTGAGTTTCTTCAGAGAATTAACCATTTGTTTGTAAATCTTATTATACAATAGGACTTTGTCCCCCTGTCTTTATTTATGCTTCCATTCTCCTGATGTGTGTTTTTCTAATGTAAATACAATGAATTAAGTGAAACCTAAGTGTTTACCTAATAACTTTCACCCCTTTGAAGAAGGCCCTCAGCTGAACTCCTTTTTGTATATGGTTTTAACTTAATCCATTATTAGAATCAGATTTCGCCTGCCCAAGGCAAGTTCCCATAGCCTTCAGCTACAACCATACCAGTATGTTAAAGTAAAATTAAGTGAATACTTGCAGTAACCCTATTAGAGAAAAGCTAAGAGTGACACCTCCTAACTACACACTAGCCATGGAAAAATTAAGTAATCAAACTATAAGAGAAAGCTACCATTGACAACTCCTAAAAACACACACCAACCATGGGCATATAATGTAATAAACAAACTCAAACACAAAGAAGTTAATACCAATAAAAGAGAATCACAGCAATGACATGACTTATGAAAATTATGACAATAAAATGGATAACTTCTACAAAGGCACTCTGGTAAGAGCTATGATGTTGACTCTCAAGTTTCACAGAAGCGAGGAGAGAAGTGAACATCATATACAGGTCTGGGGATGTGCAGTAGAAGCCTCTCAACCTTGAACATATGAGATGATGATGGACTGGGAATTCCCAATCCAGAGAAATAAGGCAACATATAATTAATGGGATTCTGATAATATAACACAAATTTAAGAATCAGTTCAATAAGTGCTTCATCAGAAAGTCTTGGGTCGAATGCAACAATAACCCCAACTACTCAAATAAATATTGGAAAATTCTAAAGAAAATGCTCAAGGTGGCACATTCCAAGTTACACTTACAAATTAAATGTATTGTACTAGTTCTAAACAAGGTCAGTATAAAAGCATTTGCATGGAAGTGAAAGTTCAAGGATAAGGTTACAGAAAAGTGTCAACAACAACAAATTTACTATGCCAAGCCAACACTAAATACTATAAAGACTTCCATGAATACTAAAATAAAGTTAAAATTCAATGACAGTTGTCATTTGTGATTAGGTCTTCTTGATTATAAGTGTGATTTCCAAACATCATTACCATTACCCTTTGTTTTTTGTCAACTATTCCTTTCACAAAGTTAAATGTGTAATGTGTTCTCTTTGGTCTCTTCTCTCTTTTCCAAACTGGATAAAACCTAACTGATCTAGGTATTTGTCTTTGCCCTTTCTTCATGAATTTCTAGGAATTAATAGTTTTTATCCTGTTACTTTCTGACTAACTATTCCTATCTTGCCACATGCCCCAACCATCTCAATCTTTGATATCTTAGAAAGACTGATTTCAAGCCTGCTGAAACAACTCTCAGCAATTTCCCAATTAGAGATGTGATCACACAAATGCACCCCAACCACAACTCTGCATTTCATGGTGACAATTGAAAATCTCAAGTTTCTCTCTATAACCCAACCCTCCATTGCATGAAAAAAAGCCTTCACAAACATCATCAAATTTTTTTAACCTGGTACCCTTTACCAGTAATCCAGCTATCTTTTTCCATTTCATCCAAGCTGCTGCTGCTCCTCTTCTGAATACACAGGAAAGTATGGCAGTCATCTTTTCACCTCTCCCTCAACATCCAAACAGTCATTTCCCATATGGATTTTTCTTTACCTCTTATCAGTAACAATATGGCAAGTTTTCCAAATGAGACATTTCCCTTTGTTATACTTCCAGTCATCATAAACTTGGTTTAGCATACAATCAATATTCAAACTTCTCCTACAATGTAATCTTCCACATTATAAGCAATCCTATAACAACTCCAGAGTTCATTTTTAACAACAGCCTATTTGCTCATAGCAGTTCCAAAGGGCCTCATTTTCTGTGCCTTTCCATAGCTTCCTCCAGTTTTATGATAAACAATAACTATGAGCTCCTCTTTGATAGGCACCAATATTTATATCAAATTCTTCTCGTATATTTGCAATTGTTTTAGCTCTAGATCCTGTTTGATAAAGTACTAATATCTGCTTAATGAGGCTTTCCAATACTCTAACTTTTGTCATTCTCACTGACATGCTGGACTTAGTACTCTATCTATCAAATGCCTTCTCAAAATCAACTGCATGACACAACTTCTTCCTTTCTTAATGATATTTCTTCTGTAGTTGCTTATCTATAAAACACTGTCTCTGTTTTGATTTTGACTGATAGAACACAGTTACTCAAGAATTATTAAAAAAAAAATATACACAACAGCAGCAAACTTCACTCCCACATGAGAGAGAGAGAGAGAGTTCCCACATGAGAGAGAGAGACAGAGAGAGAGAAAAGGGGTAAGGAAGATAACTTAACCAGTGCTTCCAGAAAAAAAATCTCTGAGGAAGAGGATTCAAGAAATGAAAAAACAAATGAAATTAGAACATGGAAGATCCCACAAAGTGATAGCAAAATTGGCTCATAATGTCAAAACTGAAAACAAAGATTCTGCATGCCCTTCAGAAACAGGAATTAGTTTTCTGGTACAAAATACTACGTGCAGGAGATAACAAGGGTTACAACTTAGCTTTCATTCAGTCAAGTAACTGGCTGGACACACACCTAGAATGGTTGCTCCATCCAGATGTATGAGGACCCTTGTGGAACATCCCTTGAAGGACCTATCCAAGATCTTGATTTTGGACGCCACATAACTGTCAATGACCCAAGTGGCTCCTCTTTGGCCAAGGCAAAAGAGCCTTCTGCAGCTTTTGACAGATCTACCCAGGAAGCTCCCATGTTACAGATTCCACAAAAATATGGAAATGCTGAACCCTCACAGGTAAAGAATAACCTTCACCTCCCTCAGGGGCAGGGGGGCTTTTTGGTAAGGGCGGAGGCAGCTATCTCAACGCCATGCAGAAATCCTACCCACAACCTCTGTGAGACAATGTGGAACTCAATCTGTAGTTAGTGTAGTGAAACAGGTATTGATTCAATCAGTGTCAATAATTCCACAGATTGCCGACTTCCTTTTGCACCTGACTTTTATCAGTCCTAAGGAGAGTTATTATGCCTCCCTGTAAACCTTCAGACCAAACTTCTCAGGCAAACTTAAAGCTGAAGACAATCTTTCTACAGGTTTTGCAATGACACTCATAGCTACATGACAATGGAACTTGCCATGCATGCACAGTATTACCAGCTAACTCCCATTTCCTTTCTTTTCAAGAGGAATTGAAGCATCTGGGACAATTTCATGGACATGAAAAGGCCTAATCATAAATGATGAGTTTGCATGAAAAAAACTGTTAAAAAAATTATATATGTCTGATTTTTTCCTTGTATTTATAAAACATCTCTATTACATCAACTGGAAGTTGTTAAAGAGTTGTCTAATAACGTCTGGCACTGTTGCATAACATCACTGGGGATACAATAACTAATATCACAACTGCATCTAACCAGAACAGCTTAACGATGTCAGATATTACAGATCTCATGTATTAGTACACAAAATAAAAAGTATAATTCACCTGACATATATCAAAATATCTTTTAGGCAAAGATATAAAATAACTGAATAATCAACTATAGTGCTTATATTATCATGCTTGTATTACCCAATGCAGCATGGGCAATGGCTATTGATGAAGAAAATGAAAGGGGTTTTGAAAAGAAGTAATTAAAAAATGCTAAGATTCGTGACTGGAGTGTGTTGGGAAAATCATATCAGAAACGAGGAAGCTTTGCTACAATTTGAACTTGTGATGAGAAGGGGACTGAAACAGTAGAACATATGAGTAGTAGACACGAAAGCAGCAGAATAAAGACTGGCAGGAAGGGCCAGAAAACCACAAAGGCCATGGATGATGACCTGAACCACAAGAAAAATGAAAAGAAATGCACAAGAAGGTAGAGAGTGCAAGGAACTCCTTTCATATCTAACTCCGTAAAAGGACATCTTTTGATGATCAGGATGATGGACTCAATATTCTCTCTACATCCTGGCCAAATCAAAGGAACACAAAGGCCCCAGGTCCATATGAATTAGTCATTTATTTTTTTCAAATAGTCTCTCTTTCAGCTGTTGCTTTCTTTGATTGTAATATGCTTTAACTTTTAAGAGGTAGGTTCTATCTCTTCCTTCATGGGTTGCTTCGATTCTGCTTTCCCCTTATCATTTCCTTTCTCTTTTTTCCCTTCAAACCTGGCCTACATAAAAAACTTGGTGCTAAACTAGTTTGCTACTACACACACACACACACACACACACGCACACACAAACAGAAAATGAGAGATTTATTTGAAGCTCAAATGGTCTGGTTAAAATAATGAAAAATATGGCTGATGACAAGGAGAGAAAATAAAACATAGAAACTGTATCAATTTGCAACACTCCAACCACACAAAGCATATAATACGAATGGTATCTTTCAGGGTGTTACAGAAAATTAAGGAAAAATGCATTCCTTTTTTATATATATATTAAGAGAAACTTTTTCATAAACAATGTATAGCAGTTAATTTACTCAGTGCACTAACAAACACAATTATTGTTTAAACCCTTTTCCTGACTAAAGTAAAAAGATTAATGGGAGACAAAATTACCAAAAAATACTATCCAGCAAAAAGACACAAAACTCTGTCAACTCAAATACTAAGAGGAATATGTACACAAATTTACATGAGCACAAAAAAGCGAAAAACATGCAACAGCCAGAATCAAAATAGGTTAAGTATACTGTCCTGATAAGAGATTCTTGGCATGACAGAACATTTAGATATGAACTCACCTATGGACCCAGTTGAAGCACCACTACTAATGGAGGCTGTGTCAGAGCAGTCATCGGTGTCCAAGTCAATAAAACCATCACTATCTGGGGTTTCTTCACCCTTTGTATCTTCATCAACAATGCCACCAACAGCACCCAGAATGCCATTAGATGTTGAGGTATCTGCTACTGCCAAATAAATTACAAGAGAGGACAAAATTAAACTCGACTTTCCTTGTCCTACAACAGATTACAATATCAGAATCCAAAACTGTTTCACAAAGTTAAAATATTAAAAGAAAATTACCTTCAACTTTCTTTGCATCCGTTTGAGCAGCATCTGCAAAAGAAAAAGTGAGATACATTTTTATTAACCTGTGTTATTCATTAGTCAAACTAATCTTGATTGGTGGTCTGTCAAATTACAATTTCTTTAACAAGAAGAGTTTCATATTCAAATATAAATACAAAAGTTCACATTACTGAATAAGCACATTACTTTACTCTCAAATATCCATCACAGTAACAGAATTTACATCAAGACAAGATTTTGCACACTACACAAATTTAACCCCAAGTAAACACAAGGCAACATGTCTACACTAAACCAAGTTCTTAACTTGCATTTCAATTGGTACCAAGATGTGATCTACAATACAACAAATTTTCTAGTCAAAACTAGTCTGTACTATTACTATAAAATACCATTACAGGAGTTTACATAACTTACAACCATCCCATGTTTGCTTTCCAAACAGTGATGTATTAAAGGGCAAACAGAGGGTAAACTCCAATATAGACGGAAGTATGTATGAGGAAATGGAGTCGAGTGAAAAATTTGATTGGAATAGACCTTCACCTTTACAATGAAACTAAACATGCAAAAAATGGGCCTGAGAGTGTCTTTTCCTGAAAAAATACACATGAGATTGATTTGTAATATGATGAACTTACAGTGAGTTGAAGTATGTAAACACTACAGTACTTTGTTTTTGAAAATGTACTGAATTGCAGTATTAAAAATGCTTTTAAAGGTGTCTGAGAACTTCCTCTCTACTTACTACCATCCAATACTGTACACTTAAATTGGCCATAACCATGATAAACACTTGCAGAGAGAGAGAGAGAGAGAGAGAGATAACCATGATAAACACTTGCAGAGAGAGAGAGAGAGAGAGAGAGAGAGAGAGATTTTTTAATCTGCAATGCTAGTGTGTGTGTTTAATCTGCAATGCTATGTTAGTAAATGGCCAGAAAGTACATCTGAAGAGATCTGATACTTGCCAAACATGAGTCTGACATTTTGTGGAACAATCAAATATTGGCTTGACAGTACCAGCAGAACCTTGGTGGTGTATTAAGGGTACAGCTGACTGCCATTCATATGTAGTGAATTGTGGTAGAGCAAGGCATTTTAAATAAACTGAATCTACAGCCTTTAACAATGTTTTCTAATATATGGCCCATTTCAAGCTGGCTCTGCAGATTGCTTAAGTTTTATGTTTTAAATGTTGCCTTATCCTCATAACAACAGAATTACTTAAAGAACTGGAAAACTCATTAAATCTTCTTAGCCTAATGAGGAATCACTGATAAGCTTGCATATCTGTTTAACATTTAATGTTACTTGACTGTACGGGAAGTACAAATGAAGTTCTGGTCAGTTTTTACACATCGCCAGTTACCTGAATATTGGCAGTTCTTCCTCTAAACAAATGCCTCCCAAACTTACTACTTCACACAGTCACCTAAACAAACGCCTCCCAAACGTACTACTTCACACAGCCACCTAAAGTAATGACTCTCACATTCTAAGAACACAACATCTCTCTTCTCCTTGGAAATGAACATAATCATTAATAAAGCGAAATATACAAATCAAACAAACACATCATTCTTGAGACACAATCTTTATCATATTTTTATAGCCTGCAGCGACTGGTGAAAAGGAATGCCCAAAATAGCACATGTGATAGCACTAAAATAAAGTCAAACCTTGACAAACACGAGGTCAAACATCAACTCAAACAATGACAAAGAAATGGACATTAAGTCACATATTCTTTCAAACAATGTGGTTTCACTTTTCTCTCTGAGTTCGCTTATAACAAGGTGATGGTACATTATTATCACACATTTGAGGGTTATCAACAAGACTAGGTTTTGCTTGGTAGATGTCAGGAGACAGCAATTTAAAAAAAAGATGAATTTCTAGTTACTTTCCTCCCATTATATTCAGCTGTTATCATTGTATTATTCTCTGACACTACAGTATGAGGATCAGGTAAAAATGGAGGTTGAAGCTTACCCTTAACACTGTTTTTAACTAAAACTTTATCTCCTACATTAATATCTCTATGACATTCCCTTTTCTTTTTTTCAAAATCTTTCTTCATTTTAATCTTTCCACTAGCATCAGCTTTCTCAATGTTAAACTCATCATCTACATTTACTGGTTCTGGTAAGGATGTTCTAAAACTTCTTTTAAACATTACAATCCTGGACCCTATTTTGTTGTGCTATGAGGTGTGACTCAGTAGTTCTTAAGAAATAAACTCAAATTACTTTTCCAATTCATATTTTGACACTGAGAGGTCCTGACAGCCTTTAAAATGGTTTGCATAAACCTTTCTACCTCTCCATTGGCTTGCAGCCATAATGGTGTTATTTTCCTATGGTGAAAACCTTGTTCCTCACTAAAATTTTTAAAGTCAGAACCTTGAAAAGGAGGACCATTGTCACTTTTCAACACCTTGGGAACCCCAAAAATACTAAAAATTCTCTCTAATGCTGGTAACACTTGGTTGATGCCATAGACTTTACCACTTCAACAACTGGGTACCTACTATAATCATCAGTAACTAAGGGTAAATATTCCTGTGATGGGTGAACTGGCCTACAGAAATCAACAGAAATTTCTTCCCATGCTCCATCTGGAAGTACTGAGGGAAACAAATTCTCTCTCTTGTCTTCATGTGTGCATGCCTGACATGGGAGACAATTCTTCACTCTCTGCTGTACCTTATCATCCATCTCTGGAAACCAAACCTTTTCTCTTAATAGCTGCTTGGTTTTAACAATGCCTTGGTGTCCTACATGAGCAAGGTCTATCACCTTCTCTTCTAATGTACAAGGAATGACAATCCTTGATCCCATTAAAACTATACCATGGTCCATACATAAAGAAAGCTCTTGCCTAATCCTGTAAAACATTGTGAACCTCCTATCATTCTCTTTCTTTCTCATCATCCCATTTGTTGGTCTTAATAGCTTCTATGACCTTCTCTAAAGTCTTATCTAATTTGGTTTCCATTTCAACTTTCTTTGAACTTAAGGATTTTGGTACTGTTTTTGCCATAATGCAATTCACAAACTCCTCGGTTTCTGTTTCCTTGTTTAAGGAGGGCTGTGAAACTGGATGCTTAGACATATAATCAGCTGGATTGCTTTTCCCTGGCTCGTAAATTACTATGAAGTCATGCAGCATTAATCTTAAATTCCACCTTTCTAACCTTACTGTTAATTTTGCTGTTGGACTATTGAAAATTTCTACTAAAGGCTGGTGATCACTAATTACTTTATAAAAGATCTTCCGTATAAGTAAATATGAAATCTTTCAACAGAATACACTAAGCCAAAGCTTTACGCTCAGTTTGTGAGTACACTTGGCAAAAGAAACATTTCTGAAGAAAGCCAACGATGTACTTACTTTCCGGATGGCATGCGACTTACAAAAGGAATGGGGGTCTACCTTTTTAATAAGGGACACTAAAATTATTCTCAGCCCATGTAGAGTGTGGTTTGTTTGTGCAAGGGTGTAGGAAATTGGACCCTCTGGGATGTTTGCCGTGACCTCTAGGTAAACCTTAAGTGCCTGAACAGGGCATAATGTTTTGTCTGACAAATTGAGCTTCCTTATCAGTATAGGAGATTTCCTCTTTAAAGGGTTCTCATTCTTGGCCAGGAATGATGGGCCAAGGGACAATAATAAATGATGGTTAGCTGTTTGAGTGATGTAGCGTTGTCCCAAACTAAGAGAACTCCTGATGCCAAAGCAGTCAAGAAGATCGCCTTTTGCAGCATATGAGTTGTACAGTAAGCACCACGTATTCGCATCTATAAATTAGACCTGGAAAAGCATGCATTCACTGATGTTTTCTTAGAGCAATACTCTGTATTTTCATATCACCTTCGTGACTAAATATTGTACTGTACCTACATATAAATTTTATGATAAAGTAATAATTTACAGTACTAATTTTCAAATATCAATATTAGTTTAATAAGATTAAATAATAACATTAAATAAAAAAACAATAATTTTCTCTCTCTCTCTCTTTCTCCCTTCCTTTCTCAGTTTCTCTCTCTTTCTCTTACTGAGATGAGAGAACTGATATGCATACGTATGTTTATTTGCTTTGTATGATAAATAAATGATTTACTAATTTTCATACAATATTAATATTAACATTACTAATTTTCAAATATTAATTAATATTATTTTAATTTTCAAATATTAATATTAAATATTGACATTAGTGTAAAGAAAATATAGTGAATTAGTAAGATTTTATTTCAATATAAATTCTTTCCCTGTCTTCTCAAAGGTTGGGGGGGGGGTCAATATGTCAAATTACTTGATATTTCTGATGCAAGGGTAAAGTTATTGCACTCTGTGGTCAAATCATTTCTCACTTCCTTCCTTTCTTAGCTCTCTCTCTCTCTCGCCAAAGGGTAGAATGTGAGAAATGGATAGACAGATAGATAAAGAGAAACTTAGTTCAGCTCTCTCTCTCTCTCTCTCTCTCTCTCTCTCTCTCTCTCTCTCTCTCTTCCAGTTCTTCATTGGAGGAGTGGGTAAGAGCTCTTGGATATACATGCATGTTGGTTTATTTGACTCTCTGACTGGCCAGTGAAGAATTAGAGGAATTTATTTCTGGAGATAGAAATTCATTTCTCGTCATAATGTGGTTCGGATTTCCACAATAAGCTGTAGGTCCCATTGCTAGGTAACTAGTTGGTTCTTAGCCATATTAAATTAAATCTAGTCATTCGGGCCAAAGAAGAGCTGTTAATTAGCTGAGTGGTCTGGTTAAGCTAAGATATACTTAACTTTCTCTCTCTCTCTCTCTCTCTCTCTCTCTCTCTCTCTCTCTCTTTCTCTCTCAGGAAGAAATACTGCTAATGTAAGTCTCTTTAACCAATTGGTATTGTTTGTGTGTGTGTGTTCATAGTGTTTTAAAAATGTATAGTAAAGGTAATACATCTTTGGAAGGCAAAAAACAATCATATAAATTTTTTTGTTGTCAGTCACTATACCAGCAGGTAGGAAAGAGAAATGGATTAACATTCCTCGACAGATTAAAGAGATAAACTCACTCACTCTCTCTCTCTCTTTTTACCTGTGCCAGCACAAGGCTGAATTAAGTCGTAGTGGTAACTCACTCTGTTTTTGCTGGAAGGGTTAGAAGTATATGTGTATATTTTTAAAGGTACTAATGTTTAAGATTACTTTGAAATGATATTAATAATATAATTTCAACGATTAATACAGTAATAGGATAATAATTTAAGGTATATTTGGTGTAGGATGATACTGTAAGTATACATTTGGTATTTGAACTTTCAAGATAGGCAGTTATAAGCATTTTTAGAAGGGGGTTTTAACTATTTGTGGGGGGTTGTGGTATGCATCCCCCACAAATACTGGGGGTTTACTGTAGTTGTACTGGGCCCACTGTACTCAGGGTTGACAGAAGCCTAAACACCTTATTTAGGGACCAGGTAATTGGAAGCCTTGCAGCAGCAGGTCTTTGCAATGCAAAAGATTGGAGATGGGAAGTAACAATTTCTATATCTGAATCAATACCAGATCCATAAAGCAAGGGCTCCACCAATGCTGCCTTGTATGCCATGATTGTTGTAACACCAAGGCACTTGTCTTCACAAAGATATATAAGAAAATGTAGAAGTGTTTCAACAGAGATCTCAACTGCGCTCTCTGAATGGATATAATCTGACCATACTTTCCATACGGACTGGTACTGTCAAATAGATGGAGCCCATAGTTTGTGCACTAGGTACCTACCAATGCTGGGTGAGTAATTTTCACGGTAGACAAAATTTGAAACATCCAAAACTGAAGGTCTTGGCTCAGAAAGGACACGTGGACAGCTTTCCCTCCTACTGTCTGGGATAAAACAGTGGACGGTAATGGTATGGAGTTCTTCGCCCATTGTTGAAGTAATAGGAACCAATGCCTGTTCAGCCAATTTGTGACTGTTGTGCGGTTCCTTTGAAGGTTAGAGTGTTTGTTCAAAACCTTATAAAAGGTCTACAACAATGGAGGAAAAACATATCATCCTCCATTATTTTTTGATTGTCCAGGTTTGGAGACACATACACTGGAAGTTGGTGGTTCTCACATGTGGCAAACAGGTCCATTTCTGGATGTGGAAGCATGTTCGCAATTATTTGAAAAGAGTGAGTCTAACATCCACTTGGTCGAGGCTGTTGTTTCCCTTGATAGAGAGTCTGCTATTACATTGAGAAACCCTGTGAGGTGAACTGCAGACAAGTGCCACTTCTTTGCTTGCACCATCCAAAGGATGTTTAGCCCAAAGGACATGACTTTGAATCTGCATGTTTCCTTCCCTATCCGGAACCCTAAGAAGGGGCGAAAGGGAATGGCGATAGGGACGTGCCAGTATGCATCTTTCAGATCTATAAGAAACGGTCCGGTCCCTTGTGGAATGATTGAACGTACTTGGGCAACAGTAGTCATCCAAAACTTGTGGCAAACAATGTTTGTTCAATTTTGATAGGTTGAGGATCACCCCCTGTTCACAAGAGTCGTTCTTGGGGACACTAAAGAAATTTGGTATTTGAACTTTCAATATACTGGTATGTTTCTTATGGCTCATTTTTAAAGGGCCTTTTAACTATAATCGTGTAAGGGGGGTCTGGTTTTGGAAAAACCTCTTTAAAGGGGGGGAATGAGACCATTTCCACCTTAGCCAGTTGAAGATAATACAAGCAGTCACCAGTTTGCAGCAGGGGTTCTGTTCCCAGCGGTGCGCCGTAACCCAAAAAATGGCATAAACCAGGTCATAATAATGATGGCGTTTATGGCACCCAGGTAACGCTGTAACCCAGGGCATGCTTGTACTGCGTCCCCAAGGGGAGGACTTCCATTGCATGTGATGCTGTAGAAGACGAACCCTGACCCTAAAATTCCTACTGGGCTCCACCTCTTCCTTTGCCTTTGATAGGCATTCCAGGAAGTACTTTTCCCTTTCCCCAGTAAGAGCATCTTTGAATGCTTTGAAAGGGATGCTTTTGCTGCTGTTGTCCCTTCTGTTTTTGAGAGAATCCTTTAGGGGTGACAGGAGGCTTATATGAATCTGAATCATAACAAAACTTCTTTGGTTTAAGAAAAACTCTCAAGTCCTCTGTTTCTCGGATTCCCCTTTTCCCAGGAGAGTGTATATTGTACAATTCTGTTGTCGGGCTTGTTTACTGAGTTGAGCCACAACAGACTCCTCAAAATGGTCTTTACAGAAGGGGGGGGAATGTAATAAGGAGGTTACACTGGGAGGTGACATATTGGAGCCCACCAATGTTTCCATTCAAGCCTTTATGCAACACTCTAGAAAATCATAGTGTGCTCCCCACAGGGTCCGCATAAGTGATTTGGCAACAACAGCAAATATTGTTTTGTACAATTCTGTAAGCCTTCTAATGGCAACTTCCATCATATAGTAGAGGTTGTGATGCTGAGGAGGTAGAGCCTGGCATAAAATTCAGCCAAGGCTGTCACCTCTGATATTTTTCTCATAGGGGTCCAAAATGGTTGAATAGCCACGTCCAGTGGGAGCTTTTGCCTTTCAAAAGGAAGGACAAGTGTTGCCCATTCCTTAGTAGAATTATCAGACACCGGGATGACAGAGACAAATGGCTTTAATTCTGCCACTGGCTCTTGTTTCCCAGTTATCACAATATTCTGAGAATCTGCATTCATATAATTACTGCAATTGTTTTAAAGGTGAAGGGACAGAAGGCTGGAGCTACCCGGTGAGCATATTGGGTCTTATCCCAAATACATGTAGAACTCCATTTTCCATTAACCTGGTAAAGGGTTTCTTCTATGGTTTTCAATGCTATATTGGTAGGTGGGATAACCATCTCCTTTGGCAGTTTCTCAATGCCTACTGAAGGAGGAACCAGGCGCCATTCCGTATTAGGAAACACTGCTCTGTCTTGAAATTCTATATGTTCAACTGCAATCACAGTTTTCCTTTCATTAATAAGGTATTTACCATCAGGAGAAAAGATACACATTGAGGCATCTTGCCAAGGATTATCAGTATCATCAGGGGTGGTTACTGGAGCCCCTACTATCTTTTGATTTGAAGTTTTGTAGCCTGAACTGTAAGTATTATTGCTACTAGTCAGAGCTCTGACACCAAACTCTGCCCTGGCAGACTGTGGAGCCACTTTAATCTTTTTGTTAAAGGCTTAGAAATTCTTACACCTTACATCTAATTCGGTGTCCAAGACTGACCTGATTTCTCTTTGGAATCATGGATAATGTCTCTGATATAATGATGTTCAGTAGCAAGGACATCCTTGATACTGTTCATAATTTCCTTGAGGAAGTCAGCAAATGCAGTAAACAGTATATCCCTATTAGGGGAGCTTGCACAATCCGATTGTGGCCATGCAGCTGTACTGTGACTGCCCAGCAACCAAAGAACAAAAGTCTTGAATGAATCACTATACCCCTCAGAAGATACAGACACTCTATGACAGGGTTAGGTGGATCCTATTAGATTCCCCTCAGTATCTGATAGCTGCATGGGAGACGGATTTCCTTTTGAGGTATCTCTCTCATGTACAGCAGAAGGCTGTGTCCCTGGTCCTTCCGGGTTCAGCAGGGCAGTTTCAGTGGCAATATCCACTTCATGACTAATAAAAGGGACATCCCCAAGGTAAGATTCCTCTTCTCCTTCAGAGGGGTTGACCTGGGAGGTACTAGGATCCAATGTTTTCGGGTTTTGGCCCAAACATGAGTTCTGCTCGGAAACGGTGGGAAATATACACTGCCAGAGTTTTGCCAGAAAGAAGTAGTCTCCGCCTCCCATACTCTTACTGAAACCTAGGACCCAATGAGACAGCTTAAAGCGAGCTGTTTCATTCTTAAAACTTGTTGCCAGAGCATATCACAAAACGTCTGGTGACCAACCATATTCCCCTTTATTCCTACATGGTTTATGTTCACGGCAGGTGGTATGGGCCATACCCACTGGCAAAAAGCAAACTGAGCAATTTGCTGTGGCACACGTAATCTGTGGGTCTTGCATAATAGTGGCCCTGTAGTGATATAAAGAACAAGTTTTTGTCAGAAACTACTTGGTACAGTACTCACCATCTATAATCACTGTATAGACAGCACACTCATAATATTACAAGCTAACTTGGTCACAAGTGTGTAGCTGTAGTAAAATGCTATGACAATGGTTATCAATAAGGCAGTAGTATTTCCGTGTTCATAATTACTACCATAAATTTTGTCTTAACTGTATTCTCTCAAAATGTTAGATGTGCTAATTATTTGCACTAACTTTAGCACAAATAATATAAAATAGGTTAACTTTGGAACAAGTATGTAGCTATATTATTCTATACTGTTAGCCCTGATAACAACGGGTTTTTCTTCTAAGATAGTTAGTTAGTTAGTTATAAATGATTTGTTTAACCAGACCTCTGAACTCTTTTAGGGTTCTTCTCGGGCTGGGAAAAGAAAGGGGGAAAGAGTACATAAAAAAAATTAAGTAGTTAACTAAATAAATAAAAATAAAAAAAAAAAAGGGGGAATTAGAAAAAATAATCAAGAAAAAAAAATAGAGAAAAAAAAAAGGGGGAAATTATATTTTACTTATCAATTTAATTTTGCTTAGGAAGAGAATGATATTATCAATTGAAAAGTTATTACCTTCTGCTAGAACATCCTTTATTGATCTATTTTGTAAATAAGTCTTTCTTTCATGATGCCATCTGGGACAGTCAATCAAGATGTGTTTGATTGTTACTGGGATGTTACATCTTTCACAAGTTATTGGGTCTGTGTGCGGAGCTGACATCAGATGACCATGTGAGTCTGGAGTGTCCTATTCTGAGTCTTGTTAAAATAACCTCATTGATTCTTTGCTTTTGGGTAGAAGAATGCCATTTTTAACTTCGTTCTTAATTTGTTTTAGTTTGTTTTGTGGGGGTATATTTGTCCAATCATTTTGCCAATACCCTATATATTAAGGGTTTTGATGCTAGCCAGTCTGATATGGGTGCTTTCATAGTAGTTGGGGATTGTACAAGCCAATTTTGCAGCTTTATCTGCTTTCTCATTACCCTCAATGCCTACATGGGCTGGGATCCAACAAATTTGAATTTGAAGGCCGTTTGTAATTTTTGATGTATTTCCGTTGTAATTTTGGACAAGGTGATTATTTGATTTAAATGATCCTACTGCTTCAATTGCACTTCTTGAGTAGTAATCATGTAGTCAATTATATAATTACTACATAAATTTTACCTTAAAAGTAAATTCTTGAAAGTTATGCTACCCATGCTAACTGTATACTATAATTAAAATTTGTTTACCAGGCCTAGGCTACTCACAAGTCACAGGTAAAGCTATAGGCTACCTAAGAAAGTACTATTTCAACGAAAATATTTTGCCAAAGGAAAATTTTTAATAAGCTAGGTACATATAAATTAAGTACAATTTCAATGCCCGTTCAGAATATGAAAATGTAAAAGTTTAATAATCATGTAGGCAAACAGACATCACAAACGTTTTCCCAGTGACACCACTGTCGGTGGAGCAATACCTGCTAAAAGTAGGTTGGTGAAGAACAACATCGTACAATCTGATACACACAAGTTCCCTGATATTAATGATAATTGGGGAACATTATCACAAAAACTATTCAGTTCGGTAATTAAGTACTAAAATTAATACCAAGGTTTGGAAGTTGAGCACGGTCAAAAGCAGGTTACGGCTGTACATAGCATATATGAATGGTTAGGCTACTACTAATCAAAACAAAAACAAAGTAGCCTAGCATACCTACTAAGCAGCCTAAGATAACTACACACTAATATAAAAAATCATATATACCAATAATCTTCAAGAACAACACTGTTTTAAAATTATTACTTCAAAATATAATTAAACATTGTTTATTGGCTAAGAATGCACCGTAAACACTAAAACCAAACCTAATTCTCACCTTGTCGAAGAGATGGCGCCGCTATCAGCACCAGCTTCCGACTTTCATGAAATAAGCTACCAGCTAAAAAAGTTTTTTTTTAAACTAAACTTTTCACTGGGACTTAAAACTAAAGCTCTTAACTTTCTTCTAAGTTTGGTACTTCCATGACAACTAAATTATGATTTAGGGGCTTGTAATTGGACGAAAGGAATGACGCGTCTTACAGTCATGCAGACCAGGAGAGTAATGAGTAAATAATCTAGCGCAGAGTGCGTGGTTGACACAACAATAGCTGACATGCAATGTGCTGTTGCCACATCCGCAGGTTAAGAATAGGCAGTCGCTGTAGACAGGAGAAAGAGCCCTCTTCTCTTGAGTCCTACACTCAATAAGTGTCAACGTGCACTATACTGGCCGAGAGAATTCTTTGAAACTGGTTGGTCTATCTTAGGGAGTCCTCTAGGGACCATGAGAGCAACTCCTTTGAGGATGAACAGCGGTTACATTAACAAAAAGAATCTTAAATATCACTCATCTTACCCATATCCCCTTCCACTTAAGTCTTTTACATTATAACTCACCAATACTAAATGCTGTGACAATGAGAAAATGATAATACAAGACAGTTAATTGTTAATGTAGGTACCAGCACATATCCATGCTTTACATCACACTTTACAGCAAAATTATCCAACTCTCTCATTATATGATATACTGTTCTTAATAATCTCAAGGAACAATCTTTTGATGCTTAAATGTTTGGATGGACAATCACTTTTTTTAAAGTGATTGTATTTTAGAATGGGAAATCACACTACTGCAATCACTATTAATCAAATGTATAAAAAGAGTTCCTCATATGAATATCATTTAGAGTGATTGGGCTAAGCCTCTTTGTGTAATTGTATAAGCAGTGCTCTGAAATGCTACGACACGTTGTGTACTCCAACATAGGGAATTATTGTTAATCAAATGTATAAAAAGTTCCTAATGTTTTTTAAGTGTCTGCACCATGGTTCTTTGTTTTACTGTACTGTGTGAGCATGTCCTCGGAAATTCTAAGGTTCATGGTTATAGGAAGTGCAATAGCCTCATCATACTACCTCCACACCACATGAGTTTGAATACATAACAGAATTTGGCCATTCTGACTCACACCACAAATCCTGTCACCAAAATTCCTCTTGGGCCTCACTACACTTCATTCACTGCCTTCAAGATAAGATTACAGCATTTCTACTGATTGACATCTATTTAATTCAGTATAGTATTGTACTTAATACAGTAATTATGTGTTACATGTATTTTTCATTGTGTGTAAGAAGGCTGTCTACATGCAATGTGTCAAACTAAGAACTTGCTGTGCCTTCCCCCAAATAAGAAAATGACTTTTGAGATGCATATATGTAATATTGCTTTCTCTGTTTCTAGTCATTTTGAGATGCATATATGTAATATTGCTTTCTCTGTTTCTAAACATCTTGGTACATTGCGATGTTCACCAATATTTCGTGATGAAGCTATTTTATCTAAGTGTTTAACCTCTTTTTCTTTTCCCTTGTTTGGAGTATTGTTCTTAAGTGTGGTCTTCAGGTACAGTACTAACTCGCATCTAAAAGTCTTGGATAGATATATTTCAGCAATCAAGTTTACTTTGCCAACTGTTAATGTTTGATTTGTGACAGAGAAGTAAAGTGAGCTCGTTGTGCTTGTTGCATAAAGTGTAATATGACAAGAAACATCCTTTGCACTCTTCTTTACCTGACCTAGCTGTTTTTACTCGCAATACTTGGCGGGCTGCTGCTCCAAAAGGTGTGTCACTTTCTAGTATACTGAATCAGATTTAATACTAGGCTATTTTATACAAATTTTATTTTGGCTACTACTAAAATGTGGAATAGTTTTGCCTAATGTAGTTGTGGAGTCTTCTAATCTCCAAATGTTTAAGCAAGGAGCAAATTCAGTCCTGCCTTCTGCTGATGTCTCCTGAATTCAGGTGTTTTGGTTTCATTTTATATTCACTTATTTTTAATTATTTATCACCTTTTCCTATAACTTGTCTCTCTGTAGGCTGATTTCCCTTTGGGCTCCTCTTGGGTTTAAAGTTTGACTCTGTCCATAAAGGTATTCAGATAATGATTTACAGTGAAAGAAAAAATGCAGTATAGTATTTTACCTAACACAGTAATGTAGTTATATATACAGGCAGTCCCTGGTTATCAGCGGGGTTCCGTTTCTGAGGGTGTGATGATAACCGACAATCGCCGCTAACGAAAATCGGCGATTTCGACGATTTTCGGCGGTTATCGGTGCCGAAAAGTGCCAATTTTCGGTTATCGGCGCCTCTGTTAGGTATGTATCAGAGACAATACCCAATTATCGGCGCCGATAAGCGGAAATCGGCAATTTTCGGCGCCGAAAATGGCCAATTTTCGTCGCTAGACAAGCGCCATAAAACCAGATCGCTGTTAACCGAGTCCACCGTTAACCAGGGACTGCCTGTATATATATTTTCAGTATGTGTGCACATATACATAAATGTGCAAATTAAGTTCAACTATGCACTCACTTTAGGTTCACTCAACTTTCTCTCTATCAAAATATCTTTATGAAGAATAACTTAGAGAGAGAGTGAAAGGTAAGCAAATGCCAAACGAGAGAGAGAGAGAGAGAGAGAGAGAGAGAGAGAGAGAGAGAGAGAGATGCTACAATACTAGGGAACAGTTAGTGCAGTGTGCCATAACTTACACTATAACAAACACACAAATATATTTACTGTCTTTTTTATATTGTATTAGTGTTTTGTATTTTACATATCTCGTGGGCATAAGTAGGTAGAACTACTGCCATCAGCAATGTTTTTGTCAAGATATACTTTACAATATTGTTACTACATTGTAAGCATTTTTAGAAGCAATTAGTTTTCCAAATATATCTCTGAAGTTGAATGACAAATTTATATTTTAAACTGAAGGATAGTTAGAAAATACCGATTAAGATTTGCTATCAATTACCTTAGATAGAATTTTTTTACATTATGCAATACAGGCAGTCCCCGCTTACTGGCACCATCGGTTAACAGCGATCTGGTTTTAGAGCGCTTGTCTAGTGACGCCGTTAACTGGATTTTCAGCACCAGTCTCTGGTGAGCGGCACCAATCTCGGGTTAGCAACGCCAATCTCTGCAGCGCTGAGCACCGATATTTGGTTATTGGCACTGGGAGTGCTATTATCACAGATTTTTGGTTTCGGCCAGAACGGAACCCCCTGCTTTTAACCGGGGACTGCCTGTACAAATACTGTACAGGCAGTCCCCTGTTAGTGGCGGGCTCAGTTAACGGTGATTAGCGACGAAAATTGGCAATTTTTAAACGAAAATCGCCGATTTTTATCAGTGATGATAATTGGGTATTGGTGCTGATACATCCTTAACAGAGGCGTCGATCACCAAAAATCGGCGCGTTTTGCGCTGATAAGCACTGAAAACTGTTGAAAACCAGCAATTTTCGGTTATCATCACACCCTCAGAACGGAACCCCGCCGATAACCGGGGACTGCCTGTATAGGGTACCATGTAAGTTAAATCATCATTACTGTACTTAAAAGATCTGGTGACTTATCATGGGGGGCAGATCCCTAACTATCTGTTAACAAAAATGAGTAATAATTTTTTGAATTTTGAATACAGTAATGTAAAAACAGCATAAATTACAATCTGGTTCTGTGAAAAATCCATATACCTGACGTTAAACAGCTAAGTAACAAGGAATATACAATGAATATAAAATAAATTCTATACAAAATGAATATAAAACATATTTTATATGTAATACAAAATTGATATGAAATGAGAAAAACTTTGAAAATGTGATGAATATTCAGCAACAAAAAATGGATAAAGGAATGTCACTACAGTATATGCATCCTATCAAAACTGACAGAAGCATTGCTGGTTTTAAAAAGTATATAACTGAACTATTAAGAGCACCTGGCATATAATAACTATTCACTACCAATTCCCAACCAATTGCTTATTTTGAAAGGTCCACTTCTTCAGGTAAGACTACATAAAATATAATAGAACTGGCATAGTGTGAGATTACTATCAAATATCTACCATGCCATTACAACTTCAAGACCCTAGTAAATAAATGAAAAATGCTTAAAACTAGTTGTTAGTGTACCTCAACCCATGCAAAAACTAAAACCAAACCACACAGTTGCCAACACCTGATAAATCAAAACAAAGCACAGCATTTTTTAGCATACCTTCATCTGTGTTTTCAGCACCAACTAAAATTGACCGCACTTTTCTCTCTGCAAAGCAAAGCAACAAAAACTGAAATAACAAAAGAAACCATAAAAACACCTTATGATTCAAGAGGCTGACATAAGGTTTTCAGACAAATTATGAAAGTGTATGACCTTTCAGCTAATATGGAGGATATATTTCTGGATAATCAAGTCCACTAGCATTCTTGGGTAGAACACTGATTTGAAATACCACATATTTATGGGAGTGTTTCATGGCCTTTATATATGTGGAATTTATAATGCACATAAGATCTCTTTCCATGGACTTAGAAATACTTTTAAACTTAGACTTCTAGCAGTTTTAGTATTCCTTTGATAATGAAATGTCGATGTTACTTTGGTTTTTATATAGAATGTTGATATTTTCATGGGTGATATGTTCATTTTCCATATTAATTAATGCTGCTAAATATAATGTTATATGACAAAGTGGCATACAATTGTTTAATATTACTGTCATTTCTTCTTCATTTGGACACAGTGACACTATAACCTAATTCTGTAGTGAACATGCCATTTTCATGGTATGCTCATAATTATCGATATTCATATTTGTGGCTTCTAAGAAAGAATATGAAAAAGTACTTAGAAAGGCTTAGTGAACAAGTAATGTTACTGTACTGTTTCATAACACAAAACTGTATTGACAAATGGTTTCACATGAGATGCTTGGGACTGAAAAATGAAAATGAGTAAGGATTTCCAAGACCTGAGAAGAAATAACAGCGATGATAAGGAGGTGGTATGTGCTGTTGTGGTGGATTGATGTGAAGTGTTTATGGCCAAAGCACAGATGGATTGATGTGAAGAGTTTATGGCCAAAGCACAGACACTGGGACCAATATGAATGATGCACCCTGTTTAAATTAAACTGAATTTAATTCAACTTAAATGCTGATAAAATAGATTAATGATGGATAAATGAAGATTGTTATACATGATTAAACTTCCAACTCTATTAAAAAATAACACGTGAATGAATTTCATCTTTACCTCCCAGAAAATCAGCTGAGGATTACCAAAAGTATCACCATACATGTATATCTATCATGGTTTAAAATATCTTGGCCACTGCATCAGAATAGGCTCCACTGTTACTAAGAGAAATGACATTATCAACTGAAATTTACCAGATGATGTCATTTAACATCACTACAATCTCAAGGGTTGAGAATAGGATGATGGCATTTGATGTCATTGGAAGGTCAAAGGATTAAATTGTAACCTTATCTTATGCTAAAGAGGTGGAATTTTTAGTATGATGTTTAATGATAAGTCAACGTGGTAGAGTCATGTCAAATATACACAACAGCTTATCAGTCAAGACTGAACGTTACAAGTAATTCACAATATAGGCCTTCAATTATGCATGGGGGATTTTAGAACATCACCCACTGAAGGTGTGTATGTTAACTGAAACAAACTTCCCTTGAAGAATAGATGATAGGAGCTTGGATTACATTGTACTGTGCAACTGAAAAAGCTCCCCTGCAAATCCAACCTTACAATTCTTGGGGCGGACATGTTTGGTACAAGGTTCTTGATACCTTTCAAAGGTTTACAGTTCAGTTCTGAATGGTTTGCAGTTTCCTAGCAATTGAAAATACTGTATGTAGGAGTCCCTCTCCATCCATGTGGACATAAAGGAATCAGGCAAATGGCTGATGATGACTCGTTAACAAAACCTCTGCATGTCTCCCAAGGCCCCTTTAACATAGCTCACAGAGAAAGTAAGGTTCTTTGCACAGTGGCACAGTAATAACATATCATGCTATGAGTGAGATTTACATCCAGAACCACAGCATTGGAAAAGCCAGCAGTGATACCACCCAGCTAACATTTCAGGTTGCAAGATCTGAGGATGATGCATTGGTATTCGGAGGAAAAATATCTGTAAACTAGATTACTATCATTTTCACCACAGTTTGTTCTTGAAACATCCTGCTGCTCTAAATCAACAATTCAACCTAAGAATTCAGACAGTGAAAATAGAGCCAGAATATGGAGTTATACAGTACATGCTTTGTATACAAAGATGGCATATAATTTACAAAATGATTTGACACTGCATCTATATATTGACTACAGAAATAACAGCTGCAGTTCATGCTGTGAAGCTTGCAAACACGAGTCATCTTGACTTCTTTACTTCTAATTGTACTTCAATAAAGTAAAGGTATATTACACCATACCACCTGCATACCATGAAAATTAAATCCACATTGAGCAATAAAAGAAAACAATGCCATATTCATAATCAGTCAGTGTGCTTTGTCATAGGCACACTTGTGGCCCCTAAAATCTCAAAAGGGTTAAAGCACTTTAGAGGTGATATCTCTACTTTTGAACTACTCTCTTGGAAAGAGTTTTAGATACATAAAATTTAAAGCCAAACTCCTCTGACAATTTGCTACTGTATTAACAGATTAACACAAATGTTTGCATATGGATTCAGTCATTTCCAGGAAAGTCACCTTCTACTGGTGGGGAAGTTGATAAACAGTTTTGTTTACATCTTAATCAAAATGAAGGTGATGAGGAGGGTTTATAGAATGAACTACTATTTAATTTTCCATAAAGAAACAAACCACAACAACCTGCAATACTATCTTCAAAAGCAGTAGTGGAAACTGCACAGCAGTATGATCAATAATAGCATCAGCACCCTTAGTAAGGTCATTTTTATTACATAAAACAAAATTATAATTTCCATTATTTATCTTTGTTTCTAGAAGAAAAATAATGCCAGAGTTACAGCCACCAAAGATGAATAAAAAGTGCTTTTATAGTGGCATCTACAAGTGTGTAACCCAAAGCACACTATACGTGGTACCTCAATACTAGCACAATTTACTACTTTAATACTTCATGCAAAATTTCATGACAGTCAGACTCATAATTCTTCTGAGGATAAATAGAAAGCCCTATCCTACAACCAAAAGCAGTGCATTTTGAATTCTGTGGTAGTAGATAAATATAGGCTTGTAAAACCTTGTATGTAAGGTTTAGACAGAGAAATAGAACCTTACTTGGAGTATATTACCAAAGGTAATATAAGCCTAATTATCTTAGCATTAAGGCCTAACTGTCTCAGATTTTTTTTAATTACCATTAGTTGCATGCCAGAGTTCATTTCTACTCTTTTAGAGAATATCAAAAACACAAAATGCACCATATAAGGTGAAACAAGCCCTCCAAGACCTGCTCATCAACTAGGTTTGGAAAATAATGAATGATTTATAATATATAAAAGGTGATCACACAACAAAAGAAAAATAATGGAAGAGCAATTCTTAAAAATAAATAAAGTACCTTTTGATTGCTAAACACCCATTCCAACAAACCTTTTTGAAATACATGGAACTGGCAAAAGAAAGTGTGCTTTAGCATGCCTCAACAACAGAACTTTAAACATAAAATGGTTGAGCCCATGATACACAAGCTAAGATACTGGCACAGCTCATGGTGTGAAAAAATTGTGTGATTACCATCGTATGTAAGGCAACTTAACATGACCTTTACAATTATCCAGCTACCACAAATAGCAGCTGCTTGTCCATCAATTTGTATAATTTGTCTAAACAGTTTGAAACTTATCAAAGCAGACAAAACTTTGTATTTGTGTACTAATGAGGTCACATTATATTAACCTAATTAACAAACAAGAAGTGCAGCCTACACACATTCCAAGTAGAATCCTTTTCCATTAACACTCAAAAATCTTCAACCTTTATCTTGAACTTTAATGAAAATTACACATGATGACCTAAGACAATATGGAGTGGTCTGCTGTGTCATATATACTTTACCTAAACAACCAAGCACAAGTCAGTTTAGATACCTACTGCTTAACTATTTGAGCAATCATTATCACCTTCTGTAAGATCCTACCACTCTTGTCTTTCCTGTGCTTACACTCTACAAATCTTTATGCATCTCCAATGCATCTCAAATTTCCTTTCTCATAGTTCTCATCCAAGTGGGCTGTTTTAGGTCTTACCCAACCTCTCTGTTGATACCTTGCTTAACTATTTGAGAAGTACAGCTGAGACTGTCAAGGACTATTCTCCCTGGGCTGTATGATCCAGGACATATCTGAGCCCTCTTTACCTCCCATTCATCATTACCTCATATATACAGTATATATATATATATGGTACTACCATAATTTCCCTTAATTGTCTAATTTCTCATTTTATTCTGCCACCTGACTCGCAGAAGTCTTCTTAAAGCTCTTTTTACAAAACAACAAAATTTGTTAGATACAGTTTCCCTGTCATAATAATCATGTCCATACAGCAATACAGATTGTTCTAGATTAGTACATAATTTTACTTTCCAAAGAAATTCCAGTCTACTGTATTCAATTTGGAAATCTTATTCGGCCTGCCCACTGTTTGATTTGCCTTTCCTAGTCTTTAACTATACTCCAACTCAAGGGAACCTGTATTGGATATCATTCTTCAGAGAAATTAAAAATTCTAAAATTTGTATTTTTCCTAGGATACAACATACCTTTTCATAAATGGAGTTTCTCAGTGCAAGGAGCTGTCTTGACTTAAAAACACAATCCTATCGACAAGGCCTACAGCCTGACATGGCCCCACTCGCCCTGCCTCTTCCATTGTTTGAATCAGCCAGAGGCCCCATCTACCAGTCTCACTGGAGATAGATCAACTATCAGAGGGGTGGCTGAGGGGTGTAAAAACTACCCTCATTAGAGCGTAGGTTTGTACCCTACCAAAAATACAAATTACTTTTATAATTTGTAATTTGTTCCAAAAGGAATGCAAACATATGTGAAAAGCTGCAAAATATATCTTAGCACGATATTTGATCAGTGTAACTCTTGTCTTCTTTAAAACCAGCTTCTTCATTTTCTTCCTTCAGTCTGTTCAGGATAAAGATGTTGAAGAGTAATTTTCAACAAGACCAACATAAATGCAATGCCTCTAAAATCAGCACATTTAGTCAGGTTCCCTTTATTTGCTAAGACTTTCAAATTCCTGTCATTAGGTTTGGTTTCTCATTCCATATTCTGCGAAACAGTCTAGTGGTAAGTGATATGGCATTTACTTTTCAGCTAAGATTATTTCACCGGTGATCCCACCACAGCCTGAGGCTTTGCCCTCCCAAGTTTCTGTATTACTAATTCCATTTCCTAATCAGGAAATTTGTTCATTACTATATTCAGATCTTCAGTTTCTGGTATACCAATCAAATTATTGCCATCATATCTCTCATTCATGACCTCACAAAATAGTTCCATCCAGTGCTGTCTTTCTTCTTCTGGTATTATTACTGACACACCCTATCCAAAATATATTGCAATCCACTGACAATCAGTATAATCTTGCAACAAAATACATTGCAAAAAACTATGTGCACAATTTGGATCAAGGCACTTCTATTACTACATCTGGCCTACATGAACAACTATATAATGGTATTTGTTATAGAAACCTTATAAAAATTATTATAACAACACTAAACACAGTGACTAGGGGAAAATTTCATTCACAATGTCATACAAATTTTGTTAACTTCACCCAAGTCTCCTTCTCTCTAAATATCAATGGAAATTTTGGTACCTAGAACAACTGAAAAATTATCTTCCATATTTCCAATAATCTATTGCATTTTGTATTCAGAATCATAACTACCTTTAACAATAAATGGAAAGGTCCCACTAATTCACCACTTTTATATTGTATGATTCCTCTCAAAAACTAAAGGTTTGGTTTCTGCATAAGAACAAACCCCTAATGTAAAACTTTACTTCTGCAGAATTGCCACACCACTGCACATAAAAAATTTCAGAGCTAAATACCCAAGTCCGATGAGATGTAGTTACAAACATAATACCATGAGAATCAACAAGACTTGCAAATGCTGCCTCACGTTAACCAATACAACCACTAATGCCAACATTCAGAAGTTGAGCGGTAAATAATTTGTTAAAAAGTCAGAATGAAACCATTTGCTGAATATATAAATACTAAAATGGACACTGAGTCTTACATTGATTTACCAGAGCAACTTACTTGACTTATTTTTTGCTGGTCTTGGTCTTAATGGACAAGGATTAGTGTGGTCTGACGTGAGCTGACCAGCCATTAGCCGCCTCCACTGGTCTCTGGTCATTATTGTATCTCCCTCTCTGAGTATATAATAATTTCGATCGCCCAACTGCAGTGTGCATGGCTCAAATACATTTAACATCTTCACCCTGGAAAAATTAATTTTAATAAAAAAGTAAAATTAATGGAAATATTCGTTTTTTTATACTTTACTTGTTTAATATAGTATACAGTACACAAAAATATTGACTTGCTCAACCACTCACTGATAAAGTAAACCATTAAAAATTAAAGATACTGTACTGAGCTCTTAACCCTCTAACGCCGAGCCTCTATTTACAAAAACGTCTCCCGTATGCGGCGGCGTTGGGAGTTAGCGCTGAAGCGGAAAAAAAGTTTTTCAAAAAATCACAGCATGCTTAGTTTTTAAGATTAAGAGTTCATTTTGGCTGCTTTTTTTTTGTCATTGCCTGAAGTTTAGTATGCAACCATCAGAAATGAAAAACAATATCATTATCATATATAAATATTGAAATATATGACAGCGCAAAAATAATTTTTTATATATAATTTTATACAAATTGCGCTGTGAGCAAAACGGTTAAAGCTAACGGGTTATTTTTTTTTCTTTGTATTGTACACTAAATTGCGATGATTTTGGTATATAACAAATTGTAAAACGATCAAAGCAACACAAAGAAAATATTATCACAAAGTGATGCATGAATTAAATAACATACGGATGTAAAAAAATGTTTTTTCAAAATTCACCATAAATCAAAATATTGTGCTAGAGACTTCCTGTTTGTTGAAAATTGAAGCTAATCGATTCAATATTACTAGACTGTAAGTTTTTAGCTTACAATTGCAGTTCTCGACCATTTCGGTCGAGTTAAAGTTGACGAAAGTCGAATTTTTTCTATTTATCGTGATTTATATGAAAATATTTCAAAACTGATAAAAGCTACAACCATGAGTTATTTTCTGTTGTATTGTACATGAAATTGCGCACATATTCATATATAAAACTTTATGTAACGACTAATATAAAACGGTGAAAACATTACAACAACGTGTGAAAAGAATTTCTGAGATGTTCGGCAGAGTTGCAGCGGACGTAAGGAAAATGTTTTTAAAAATTCACCATAAATCGAAATATTGTGCTAGAGACTTCCAATTTATTGCAAAAATGAAGGCAAATGATTGAATATTACTAGAATGTAAGAGTTTTAGCTTACAATTGCATTTTTCGAGCATTTCGATCGAGTTAAAGTTGACTGAAGGTTGAAATTTTGTCAGTTATCGTGATTTATGTGAAAATATTTCCAAACTGAAAAAGCTACAACCATGAGTTATTTTCTGTTGTATTCTACATGAAATTGCGCACATTTTCATATATAAAAGTTTATGTAACAACTAATGTAAAACGATGCAAACATTACGACAACGTGTGAAAGAATTTCTGAGATGTTCGGCCGTGTAACGCATTTAGAGAGCGTAAGGAAAAGTTTTCTTTTCAGAAATTCACCATAAATCGAAATATTGTGCTAGAGACTTCCAGTTTGTTGCAAAATGAAGTTACATGATTGAATATTACTAGAATGTAAGAGTTTTAGCTTATAATTGCGTTTTTACCATTTCGGTCAAGTTAAAGTTGACCGAAGGTTGAAATTTTGGCAGTTATCGTGATTTATATGAAAATATTTCAAAACTGATAAAAGCTACAACCATGAGTTATTTTCTGTTGTATTCTACATGAAATTGCGCACATTTCCATATATAAAATTTTATGTAACGACTAGTATAAAACAGTGCAAACATTACGACAATGTGACGAAAGAATTTCTGGCGCAGACGTAAGGAAAAAATTTTTTTCAAAAATTCACCATAAATCGAATTATTGTGCTAGAGACTTCCAATTTGTTGCAAAATGAAGACAAATGATTAAATATTACTAGAATGTAAGAGTTTTAGCTTACAATTGCGTTTATTGACCATTTCGGTCGAGTCAAAGTTGACCGAAGGTTGAAATTTTGGCAGTTATCGTGGTTTATATGAAAATATTTCCAAACTGATAAAAGCTACAACCATCGCTTGTATTTTGCTGTATTTTACATGAAATTGCGCACATTTTCATATATAAAACTTTATGTAACGGCTAATATAAAACAGTGCAAAAATTACGACAAAATGACAAAAGAATTTCTGAAATTTTCAGCAGAGTTACTTACCTGTGCGGCGTAAGGAAGAAGTTTTTTCAAAATTCACCATAAATCGAAATATTGTGCTAGAGACTTCCAATTTGTTGCAAAATGAAGGTACATGATTGAATATTACTAGAATGTAAGAGTTTTAGCTTACAATTGCGTTTTTCGACCATTTCGGTTGAGTCAAAGTTGACCGAAGGTTGAAATTTTTGTAGTCTATAGGCCATATGGTGCGTCCACTTGACACCCAACAGATAATTTTAGTCGGCGTATGATACGTCCAGTAGGCGTTGGGGTTAACCAGTTATGATCCCAAAGTTATATGACCAACTTCCACTACAAACAGAGAAGGACCCTCCACCATTATACATAAAAAAAAAAATTGCCTTCCCAACTGGAAGATTACTCTCAAGAGACAGGGGTCAAGTGTTCTGTTGACATGGAGAGAACCAAACTATGATCACAAGATTCAGGTGTGAATCAAGCACAGTTCACATGAATATCTTTCTTCATGGGTGGGTGAACCAAAGGAAATTCCCCCTCGGTCTTGGACTTTTTACAGTGAGGAGAATTATGAGTTCTCTTTCTCACAAAGTCCAAAGACTAAACACAAGGATGAGGGTCAAAAGGTGGAAGAAAAAGTAGGCTCAAGATACAAAGAGGAAGTCATAAAAAAAGAACAGCAGTGCTTCTTCCCACTCCATATGCCTTTCACTCAGCACTTTCCTTATAGCAGGACACTGAAATTGCAGCAGAGACCCAAGTGGATATCTGGGAGGTGAAACAGCATAAACTGTATGAGTAGTACAAATGCAACAGGCGGGTCCCCTGCCAGAGTAGGAACCTAGAAGTAGCAGGAAAACCAAATGGAGAGCCTTTGGCAAAAAAGGGCTCTCTCAACAGGTCTGGTGCTGGCTAGAGAACTCCTGGGATTTAGGTGAAAACACCAGAAATAGTGCAAGCATAGCAAGAGGAGGAGTGACAGGTTTTGGTAGCTGACCAGTGAGCATACAAGTGACATTCATCAGTAGCAAGCAAGACCCATCACAAATGGAGAGCCGCGAGAAACCATGCACAGACATCGACAAGCCTCCCTTAGCACATACAGCATGGAGAGATTGGAAAAAAACAGCAGGAGAAGAAGAGGTGCTGACATGACAGCATCCAAAGAAAAAGTGAGGGTATGTGGGCACACGATTGGATGGTTACTCAACTTATTCACCCAAAAGCTTCAATTACCAAACCAGCTTCTACTGAAGGTACTCATACAAAAACGAAGGTCTGCATTCTCACAAGAACAAATCTAGGTACACTGTTATTACACGAGCCTTATACACATTTTCACATGCCAAAGGAATTTTATCAATATCCTCAATATGGAAACTTACTGAATTCAGCATAACTGTAGAGCCAGTGATTGAGAATAATAAATAATATTTCAGGCTATGTAATTTTAACAAGGAAACTACACATTAATTCTTGACTATATAACAATTTTGACACATCTAAAGAATCAATACACAAAAAGGTTTAAAAATCTACAATAGTTTTTTCAATTTCCTTAATGATTACCTTGTTTTTGCAGAGAATGAACTAAAATCCAAAAGTGTTTACTTATTTGTTATCGCATTTTGATTACATAACCAGTCAGGGCTAACTATAATTAGCTTCCCTTAAGAGGGTTTAAAAATTGCAATCAACCTCAGCACAGCAAATTACCGTCAGCTGGAAAATACTCTAGTCACCCACCTCTTCAAGTCTTCTCCCTGAACAAGGAACTTTGGCTGTTCTTTGTCTACATTAGGGTCATTGGAAAATGCACGACACTGCCATCGAACTCCAAGCTGCACAACCTAAAGGATAATTGAACATAATAGATATTTCATGGATTGATAAAAAAAAAAATTATCAGTATCATTATACCTGTAAATACTCTGGCAATAAAAGCCACTGTAATTTTCTGTACAGAACAAAGATAAAATAAATTAATGCAACTTTTATAATTGGCAAATTTTCTCTTTAACAATCTCTAGCTAAATTGTACATTTATTTACAGTTAATTTCATAATAATTCTTTTATCAATACCACTACACTTGTCAATAGTCTGGCAATAGACCTTCTGCAATTTTCTGTGTAGTATTTTAGATATAAAATAGTTTAACAGATTTTTGATAACATTATCTTTTACAACCTCCAGCTAAAATGACTGGTAGCTGTGAGATCACTGAACTTTCATGTCTAAGCTACACTAAATATCCTTCTTATTTATCAGAAGTCCAGATCCTGGAAGCATCATATGAGCTGAGGGGATTTGATACTATCATCCAGAAAAATACACTTTTTGGTCGGAGTAGACCCCTCTAAAAATTTTGTTGTTTCTTCTTCTTTACAGTAATATATAAATACTGACTGGTGATATGCTACAAAATAGCTTGCATTAAGGACTATGTAGTTACTTTCATGATTAAAATATTATGACAGCACCAAACCTTCACAAAACTTCACTTCTACAAAAATATATGAATTATATGTCACAATACATCACAAATGTATTCATAATATTGTTAGACCAGCTGGTTCTGCACCCATATGATATTGTTCCATGAAGAGCACATTTGCTTGTAACTGATGAAAATAACAAAATAATTTTACCATTAACCCTTAAACGCCGAGCCTCTATTTACAAAAACGTCTCCCGTATGCCGGCGGCGTTCGGGAGCTAGCGCCGAAGCAGAAAAAAAGTTTTTTCAAAAAATCACAGCACGCTTAGTTTTTAAGATTAAGAGTTCATTTTTGGCTCCTTTTTTTGTCATTGCCTGAAGTTTAGTATGCAACCATCAGAAATAAAAAAAATATCATTGTCATATATAAATATTGAAATATATGACAGCGCAAAAAAAAATGTTCATATATAATTTTATACAAATCGCGCTGTGAGCAAAACGGTTAGAGCTAAATGGTTATTTTTTTTTCTTTGTATTGTACACTAAATTGCGATGATTTTGGTATATAACAAATTGTAAAATGATCAAAGCAACACAGAGAAAATATTATCACAAAATGATGCATGAATTAAGTAACGAGTGGGCGTAAAAAATGTTTTTCAAAAATTCACCATAAATCGAAATATTGTGCTAGAGACTTCCCGTTTGTTGAAAAATGAAGCTAATTGATTGAATATTACTAGACTGTAAGTGTTTTAGCTTACAATTGCAGTTTTCGACCATTTCGGTCGAGTTAAAGTTGACCGAAAATCAATTTTTTCTATTTATCGTAATTTATATGAATATATTTCAAAACTGATAAAAGCTACAACCATGAGTTATTTTCTGTTCTATTGTACATGAAATTGCGCACATTTTCATATATAAAACTTTATGTAACGACTAATATAAAACGGTGCAAAATTTTACGACAATGTGACGAAAGAATTTCTGAGATGTTCGGCCGAGTTACCGCGCGGACGTAAGGAAAATGTTTTTTTCAAAAATTCACCATAAATCGAAATATTGTGCTAGAGACTTCCAATTTATTGCAAAATGAAGGTAAATGAATGAATATTACTAGAATGTAAGAGTTTTAGCTTACAATCGCGTTTTTTTACCATTTCGGTCGAGTTAAAGTTGACCGAAGGTTGAAATTTTGGCAGGTATCATGATTTATGTGAAAATATTTCAAAACTGATAAAAGCTACAACCATGAGCTATTTTCTGTTGTATTCTACATGAAATTGCGCACATTTTCATATATAAAAGTTTATGTAACGACTAATGTAAACGATGCAAACATTACGACAACGTGATTTAAAGAATTTCTGAGATGTTTGGCGAGTTACCACGCAGACGCAAGGAAAAGTTTTTTTTCAGAAATTCACCATAAATCGAAATATTGCGCTAGAGACTTCCAGTTTGTTGCAAAATGAAGGTACATGATTGAATATTACTAGAATGTAAGAGTTTTAGCTTATAATTGCGTTTTTTACCATTTTGGTCGAGTTAAAGTTGACCGAAGGTTGAAATTTTGGCAGTTATCGGGATTTATATGAAAATATTTCAAAACTGATAAAAGCTACAACCATGAGTTATTTTCTGTTGTATTCTACATGAAATTGCGCACATTTCCATATATAAAACTTTAAGTAACGACTAATATAAAACGGTGCAAACATTACGACAACGTGATGAAAGAATTTCTGGCGGACGTAAGGAAAAAAGTTTTTCAAAAATTCACCATAAATCGAAATATTGTGCTAGAGACTTCCAATTTGTTGCAAAATGAAGGTAAATGATTGAATATTACTAGAATGTAAGAGTTTTAGCTTACAATTGCGTTTTTTTTACCATTTCGTTCGAGTCAAAGTTGACCAAAGGTTGAAATTTTGGCAGTTTATATGAAAATATTTCCAAACTGATAAAAGCTACAACCATGGGTTGTATTTGCTGTATTTTACATGAAATTGCACACATTTTCATATAAAAAACTTTATGTAACGGCTAATATAAAACAGTGCAAAAATTACGACAAAATGACAAAAGAATTTCTGAAATTTTCGGCCGAGTTACCGCGCGGGCGTAAGGAAAAAGTTTTTTTCAAAAATTCACCATAAATCGAAATATTGTGCTAGAGACTTCCAATTTGTTGCAAAATGAAGGTACATGATTGAATATTACTAGAATGTAAGAGTTTTAGCTTACAACTGCGTTTTTCGACCATTTCGGTCGAGTCAAAGTTGACCGAAGGTTGAAATTTTTGTAGTCGACGTTCCCGTGCGTCCACTTGACACCCAACAGACAATTTTAGTCGACGTATGATCGTCCAGTAGGCGTTTAAGGGTTAACTGATGAAATACGCCTTACAGACAAAAATCACAATGTTCAATCGTTTTTTGACAAAACTTACATGCTGATTAAACTATAAACTACTCCAGAATTTCACAACCAGATACATTCTGACACTAAGTATCAAGGTTAGTGACAATTAGACAAGACAAAATATTGTAACATATAAGGTTGGATAATAACCACCAACTATTTCAGTAAGTGAGATGGGGTCTTGAGATGGGGTCTTCCAAATGGGTAATGTCTCATCGACTTTTAAAACTGTTGCTTTATCTGTGACATATGGATGTTCAACTTTCAGTCTATTGCTTTAACCAAGCATAAAAGACAACAGTAAAGAAAAAGGTTTTCAATTCACTGAAAAAAAAAAAAAATAATAAGACATTAGCCAAAATAGCAATCAAGTACATAGATCTTTCATACCTGAACTTGTTCTACGGTGACTTTGATTTGTTTATATGGCTTGGAAAGGGCAGTCTCCATTTCCCTTGTTTTGTGGATCCATTCTACTTCTTCAAAAACTCTAGCTGTACCAACTAGCTGCTGGCCAGGATAAAAATCATAGCGACGAAACTCAGAATCCTGAGAAAAATTAAAAAAGAAAAATTGACCATAAACATGGTGTAAATATTTTATACATCAATTATCGATACATACACTGTCCTTTCAACAATCTGATATCTGAATTACTTTTACAATGACAGTAACAGGAATTAGACAGATATAAGTGCAGTATTATGATTTTCAAAAAACAGAAAAATATATTTTCATCATCTGTGCAGTTTAATCCCTATTCAGGGTTGCTGTTTTTACCAAGCCTTTTCCAGGTATGTCCAACATTCAATGAACAGCCCATTTCTAACTTATTTTGGAAGATGTTTTAAAGATGGATGCCCTTCTACACTCCATATAAAAATTTCAATAAATTTTTATATGTATACAGCATAAAATCTTCTATACACATTTATAAAAACAAAATGATTCAAATTACATTGTAAACCAAGTAAAAAAAAAATAATTTTTCTGGAAGACATCATCGTTACCAATTTATTCATAGCTCAAAGATTCAACAAAGACTGGAATTCAAAATAAATGTAAACTATACAACTTTATGGCATGAATGTTTCAGTTTGCCAAGAATCAGCGCAGAAAAGATATTTTATTTTACAGCCCTCACTACTACTGCTTGTGCAGGTAGATGCAAATCCAATGTTATATTAATAAATGTACATAATAAACTTGAAATGTCAGACCACTGAATACATGAACTACAAGTACTATATGTATAATGTATAGAATATAGAATTTCTGCCAAAGGCAAAACGACAGTAAAAAGGTCTGAAAGATGTAACAGGAGGAAAACCTTGCAGTTGCACTATGAATCATTTGTTAGGAGAGGGTGGAAAGTAAGATGGAAGAGAGTGAACGAAGGTACAGTAAAAGGAATGGAAAGAGTTACAGCTAATAGTCGATGGGACACTGCAAAGAACCTTAAGTCATGCCTACAGTGCACCGCATGAGGTGTACTGATGGCATTATCCCCCTATGGGGGCATTATATATAAAAATAAGCATAAATTAAAAGAATGTGTCCTTGTAATTGGTACTAAATGACATTCATATTTTATTTATTTATGTTATTTATAACTTTGCAGTACAAGAGGGTACAAAAAAATGACATTTTTATAATAAAATAAGATTTTATATCATACTTACCTGTTGTTTACATATAGCTGTAATTCTCGATCTCGACAGAAAATTCAAAACTGGCGGTCCCGCTAATATATGGTCAGGTGATACGACTACCCGCCCTCTACCGGGGTACCTGGATCCATTTCCATCAACAACTAATCATATTTTCTATGTCCCCTTGTCCCTTGGGGGAGGTGGGTGGGAATGTTTTATATGTAAACAACAGGTAAGTATGATATAAAATCTTATTTTATTATAAAAATGTCATTTTTATACATGAACTTACCTGTTGTTTACATATAGCTGATTGCCACATTGAGGCGGTGGGCATGGACAGCTGTAAGTGTTAAATGGAAAAAACCTGAGATCATCAGGCTAAGAAAAAAAAACGTCTTAACTTTGGATCCTTACCTGCTAAGGAAGCTGTTTTCTCGGTTACTGCCTCTGTAACCTGCTATCCTTAGTGCAACTGCGGGGCCTAGTAGCTCAGACGCAGGTTGCTATATGGAGAAAGGTCTGTTGGCCCAGCCGTCTTCGACACAATCAACCAAAGCATATAATGCCCCTGCTCAGGGCGCAGTACTCAAAGCATCCACCATCATATCACCCAACCATAAAAACTCACACCAACCTATTAAAATTAGACCTACTAGGCCTTCTAACCTCTTAGGCTCTAGTAGTCGACCAAAAAGAAAACTTCTGCACCCAAGGAAACTAAGGAGAGGATCTAGAGCCTCTGGTTTCCTTGCCCATCACCGTGTCAGACGCAATAAAGGGGCCCAACGTACTGCAGTCTTCATATGTAGTTTGGATCTGTCTCAGATAATGCGAGGCAAAAACAGACGAACATCTCCAATAAGTTGAACTTAGAATGTCCTTTAAAGCCATGTTCTTCTTGAAGGCTAAAGAAGTCTTAATAGCCCTAATTTCATGAGGCCTCACTTTAACTAAGGGGAAATCCACATCCCTTAACTCCTTGTGTGCCTCCTGAATCAGTTCTTTCAAAAGGAAAGAAATCCCATTTTTAGATAGAGGGTTCTTGGGGTTCTTAGTTGAGCACCATAAAAAATCATGAGTTCCTCTTACACTTCTGGTCCTGTCCAGATAGAATTTCAATGCTCTGACCGGACAGAGAAGTCTCTCTGTTTCTCTTCCACTCAAGGAGGATAGGCTAGGAATGGGAAATTCCCTTGGCCATGGATTACTAGGGTTTTCGTTCTTAGCTAGGAAACCCAAGGTGAAGGAAACTACAGCCTTATCCGCACAAAAACCAACTCTTTTGTCCAGAGCATGAATCTCACTTACTCTCTTTGCCGAGGCCAGTGCCAAGAGAAAGAGAGTTTTCTTAGTTAGATTCCTAACGGAGCAGGAACTCAAAGGCTCAAAAGATTTGGAGGTAAGCCACTTTAGCACCACATCCAAATTCCAATGCGGTACCCGAAGAGATTTGCCTTTAGTGGTAGCAAAGGATTTAAGGAGTTCTGCAATATCTTTGTCTGAGGAAAGATCTATACCTCTATTCCTGAAAATTGCCGCCAGCATACTCCTATACCCCTTAATCGTGCTGACAGCCAATTTCTTCTCCTTGTGCAGAAACAAAGAAAATCCGCAACCTGGCTTAGAGTCGTAGAAGTGGAAGACACTCCAGACTCGGAGCACCACTCCTCAGCGCTTCCACTTCAAGCTTGATAGACCTTTGTAGGCGAGGGCCTGGTTGATCTAGCCATTGCCTGCGCCACTCTTCTAGAGAAGCCTCTCCTCCTGTAGAGTCGCTGAGAGTCTGAACCCTGTCAGATTTAGATCTGACGGGTTCCTGTGGAACTTTCTGCTGTGCAACTGGCACAGAAGGTCTGGTCTGAATGGCAACCTCCTTGGCCAATCCACTATTTTCTCCAGTAGCTCTGGAAACCATGATCTTCCTGGCCACCATGGAGCTATAAGGATCATTGACACACCTTTGTGTGCTCGAAACTTTTCAGGACTTCTCCCAGCATCCTGAAGGGAGGGAATGCATAAAGGAAGAGACCCGACCAGTCCAGGAGCATGGCATCCACCGCTAATGCTTCTGGGTCTGGAACAGGAGAGCAAAGAGAGGTAGTCTGCGGTTTTCCCTCGTTGCGAACAGGTCTAACATGGGAGTTCCCCAAACCTTCCACAGGCCTTGGCAGACTTTCTGGTGGAGGGTCCATTCCGTCCGGAATGACCTGGAGTGACCTGCTGAGGATATCCGCTCTTACGTTGAGAGCTCCCGGGATGAAGCGAGTTACTAGCTCTATGTTCTTGGTTGCCGCCCACAAAAGCAGGTCTTTTGCGATCTCGAACAGAGAAGGAGTGAGTGCCTCCTTGTTTCTTCACGTGCACGCCAGAGCAGTGGAGTTGTCCGAGTGCACTACTATCTTTTGTTTTCCACCAGAAGCACGAAATGTTCCAAGGCTAGATGTATTGCCTTCAACTCTTTCGCATTTATGTGCCAGTCCGTTGGGATGAAGACCAATTGCCTGACACTTGAAGATCCCCAATGTTGCTCCCCAACCCTCGTCTGAGGCGTCGGAGAACAACATCAGGTCTGGGTTCCTCTGTCTCAGTGACAAACCTCGATCTAGTTTGCTCCTGTCGTTCCACCATGACAGGTCTTGCTTTACTTGAGTGGATAGAGGAAAAACAAACGAATCCGTGTCTTTCTTCCTGTTCCAGATCTGCTGTAGGAAGAACTGAAGAGGTCTCATGTGTAGCCTCCCCAGACTGACGAACATCTCTAGCGATGAGAGGGTGCCTAAAAGGCTCATCCATTCCTTGGCAGAACAAGTCTTGGCTGCCATCAGGTATCTCACTTTCAGCAGGCATTTCTCGATCCTTTGAGACGTCGGAAAAACCTGAAAAAGAACTGAGTTCATCCGAACTCCCAAATAAGTCAAGTCTTGAGATGGAGAGAGTTGTGACTTTGGAAGATTTACTATGAGTCCCAATTCGTCGGTAAGAGAAAGGGTCCTTTGTAGGTCCTTCATGCATTGGCCTTTTGACGGAGACCGGATCAGCCAGTCGTCGAGGTAAAGGAAATGTGAATTCCCTCTAAGTGAAGCCATTTCGCAATTGGAGCCATCATCCTTGTGAAAAACTTGTGGGGCTGTTGATAGGCCGAAGCAAAGAGCCCTGAATTGAAAAGCCCTGCCTCTGAACACAAACCGTAGGAATTTCCTTGATCTCGGATGGATAGGTACATGAAAGTATCGTCCTGGAGATCGGGGACACCATCCAGTCTCCTTCCTTCAGGGAATTGATAACCGACTGTGTGGTTTCCATCTTGAATGGTGTTTGAAGCACAAATTTGTTCAGGGCGCTTTACGTCGAGGACTGGTCTCCATCCTCCTGACGATTTTGGAACCAGAAACAGACGGTTGTAGAACCCGGAGATGAAGGTTCGAGGACTGCTTCTATGGCTCCCTTTTGAAGGAGGAAGTAACTTCCTCCTCCAACACCACAAGTTTCTCTGAGTCCCTGGATGATACGTTGAAGTCTACTGGCGAAGACTTTAAAGGGAGGACTCTCTGAGAAGGGAATGGTGTAGCCTTCTCTCAGAACGTTGATCACCCAGGGTTCTGCCCCTTGGCCTCCCAAACTTGCCAGAACGACTGTAGTCTGGCTCCGACCGTTGCATGAAGGACCCTGAACTCATCGGTTGGTACCCCTAGCTTTCTGGGGATGAGAAGAGAATTTTCCTCTTCCCCTAGCAGGAAAAGGGCCGAGAAGGAGTACCCGAGAAGGCCTAGAGGATACAGGGAAAGAAGGCTTGGGTACTACTGGAGTAGTTGAAAACCTGGGTCTTTTCAAGAATGAGCCAGTAGGTCTTGAGTAGACTTCGTGAGAGAGCCTCCAAATTTCCCTAACTAACGTGGCGGGAAAAAGGGATTCCTTAAGCAAAGGAGCAAAAAGAAGAGCAGA
The DNA here is from genome assembly GCF_040412425.1 of Macrobrachium rosenbergii. Lineage (NCBI taxonomy): Eukaryota > Metazoa > Arthropoda > Malacostraca > Decapoda > Palaemonidae > Macrobrachium > Macrobrachium rosenbergii. Next base: position 17,810,348 of record NC_089792.1, read on the forward strand.
TTTCTGGTTCCTGGAGACTCCTCTCGCGACAAACGAAATCCAATGTGCTCTCTTCTTCAAAATGCCGGTAGCAGTCACTGAGGCAATTTCTGACGTTCCGTCCGTGATGGCCTTGTCCAGGCAGGCCAAAATAGCATCAAGATCTGTAGCAGTCTTGGGGGGAAGATCACAGACTTTCACTATCCTGCTCAAGGCTCCTATAGACCAGTCAATAAAAGAAAAGATCTCCAAGATCCTATAGGAACTCTTCACCAGATGGTCAATTTCCAAGACCTAGAAGCCGACTTTGGATGAAGAAAAAGCTGAGCGACGGGCAGAATCCACAAGGCTGGAGAAATCCCCTTGAGAGGAGGCAGAGTCTCCCAAGGAAAAGACTTCCCCAGTCTCATACCACGAACGAGACTTAAAAGACAGTTGAGAGGGGGGAAAACAGAAAGATGTTTTACCCTGAGATCTTTTCTTGCTCAACCATCCTTCTTGCCTTCGGAGAGCTCTTTTCGCCGAAACAGACAGGACCAGCTTCAGAAATCTAGAGGAAGGAGGTTTAAAATCCTTGGCAAACTGCGTAGTCGGAGACGAAGGGGAAGCTGGAGCAAAGTCTTCTTGAAAAAGTTCTTCAAAAAGTTGTAAGAGATGCTTAAAGTTGGAAGTAGGAGCAGACGGAACATCATCTACTTCAAACATCGGAAACTGGGAGAGAATCTCTGAAGCAGTTGGAGCACCGCGGATAGAAACGTCTCCGGGAGCCAAACTTGCGTTATCCTCTTGATTATCGCCGAACGTCACCGAGGCGCCAAGAGCCCGACCCGCGTCAGCGTATCAAACATGAGCTTGAGAGGAGTCAGGAGCCTTAGAAGATCCGAGAGTCAAGAGGCGCCAAAAACCATGGTAGCGCTAGAAGCGCAAACATTGTCGCCTTTGAAACGTGTTTTGGGCGCCAAGCGCCAAAGTAGCGTCGTGAGTTCGGCCGGTGCGGGCGGAAGTGGCGCCAGGGCGCGATCGAAGCGGAGCCAGGCGCAAACGGAGGAAGCGAGTCAGGCGTGCGGGAAGCGGCGCCAGGTGCGTGAGCGGGAGCAGACCGGAGCCTCAGTTGCAGAAGGAACCTGAAGAGCTGGAGCTTTAAAACCTTCGAAAAGTCTCAAAATCTTGTCCAATTTGTCCTCTTGCGAAGGGGGCCAGGAACCGAGGCATAAAAGCCGACTTGGGATCCAACGGGAAGGAAGCCGCTACTTGCATGCTAACAGGAGGATCCGCGCCGCTACGATCCGTAGAGAACGTACATCCGGACTGCCTGAAGAAGAAGATCTCTGGGCTATCCCAAAAGCTACAAGACGGAAGAGGAGAACGCGTGCAAAGGTTTCTTGATAGGAACTTGACTTGGAGAGGAAGCTCTGTGTCTCTTCAGCGGCCTACTAGACTCTGACTGCTTCCAACTCCTCCTCGATCAGAAACAGAAGCACAAGAAGACACTTCCGCATCGCTTTTACTATAGCGAGCTGCAACAGCCTGGGACGCAACAGGACTGTTAGAGGGAGCAACTGCTCGTGAGCAGACCCCACTCGCCTCCCCTTCGGCTTTCGGCATGTCTTCTCCTGAGCCCTGGGAGCCGGACAGAGGCCTAGACCTAGGAGAACGAGGGGACGAACAGTCACCTCCTCCACAACACTATCACTGCAACACTTCGATGTCTAGACATCGCACTCACATCCTGGCCAATCTTCTCTATCGCAGAGAAAAGAGCCGAAATCTTACCATCAAATTCTGCCGAAGGTCTGACACGGTAGAGGGTTGGAAACAACAGGTTCGGGGCAGGAATAGGAACAGGAGGGGTAACAGGAACAGAACAAGAGGCAATACTACTCCTACTCTGGGAGGAACTTCTGGCCGAAGCCTTACGTGCCCTATCTTTACTTAATTTTGCCTGATACTTAGCCAACTTTTGCCAATCAAGCACAGACAAAGACGAACATTCATCACATCTATCCAGATTCGTGCACAATTTCCCTCTACAGTTAGAGCAAGAAGAGTGAGGGTCTATGTTAGACCGAGACATTCGAGTTTACAACCCCCATAATATCTAATTTGAGATCCTGAATCAGACATAACTAGAAAAAATCTCAGCAAAGCCAAAAAACAAGCCAGAACCGTCAAAAAAGTGGGTACTTCACCAAAGAAGAAACGAAAAAGCACCGATGAATTTCCTGAAGAGGAGCAGGCGACTAGTCGCCGGCCCGACAGAGAAAATATGATTAGTTGTTGATGGAAATGGATCCAGGTACCCGGTAGAGGGCGGGGTAGTCGTATCACCTGACCATATATTAGCGGGACCGCCAGTTTTGAATTTTCTGTCGAGATCGAGAATTACAGCTATATGTAAACAACAGGTAAGTTCATGTATAAAATTCAATTCTAAGCTGCTAAATCAAGAATTTATACAATAGCTGGTAACCTCTTTATCATACAAAAATTACTGATCTTGCCATGTTGATGAAAGTAAGTAAAAATTTTTGAAGTAAGAGTATACAGTAGAACCTTTAAAATCATCGCCTATATAACTGAAAACAAGCAACTCCCTTGAAACCAATTCACTTTGTTTAATAAGGAAGGTTTCCTTGTACTTCCCTTGACATCAACTCTTTTATTATCATTATTACTTTAACTTCTTACAGCACAATGCATTGTCGTCGTTCTTTCTGTAACGTAAGATGCTAGATCCTATTTAGGATACAACATTTCAAAACTTTCTTTCTAAATCCTCATTCAACCATTCCATTTTAGCATATTAGCCAAGAGTTTTAAAAACTGAGATGGAGGAAAAAAAGAGATTAACTCCATAATCAGCAAAAACAGACATACTTGCTGTGAGAAGAAAGGTTTTACAAATGTGTGAAACCGAAGTCAATAAGAGAGTCTTACAGCTTGGAATCAGAAAATACAGTTCACCTGATCAACAATTACACAACTTCTGAGTTCATAACAAATTGCAACTCAGCCTCTCAACCCTAAAACAAACACAGTGAAAGTACCTGAAAAACAGAAAAATCAAGGCCACCTGAATAGCATCTGGTCTATGTAACTAACTAACCTTTGACTACATCAGTCTTGAAGAGAGCTAAAAAGATAAAATCTCACAATATAAAAAATTTTCACTAGTATTCTGATGTCCTCTAACTAAATACAAAATACTTTTCATTAGCTTTTATTTGCTACTGGAAAAGAAAGGTCATCATCCAAAATTACTAAAGAAACTCTGGAGTCTGAATAATACTGACTGAAACAGGGAACTACTTATGGGGAGAGAGTGTTACTAATACTTCTATGCTAAAAGGGATTTTGACAGAGGAAAAATCTATTTCTGAGGAAGGTCCCGTGTCACCCGGTGAAATTCCAATGCTAGATATACCAGAGAAAAAGAGCTTTCAGGAAAGCTGGGGTTACTACCCCCAGTCGATCGTCTTTTAGAAGACGTCGGTATAATAAAGGGTGAGTGAAATACCACTACCACGGAAATATACTCGAAAGACCTCTCCTTATCAAAACCCCCGTAAAAGAGCGGTGAGCCGTTACAGCTCCCACACTCAACACCCGCCAGGACGGCGACACCAGCGCCACCTACTTCATTCCATGCTAGCACTAACCCCAGACTTGGCATGTGCAAGTAGGGGAGTACTAGACTAGACAGGGAGGGTCACCGGGTGACACGGGACCTTCCTCAGAAATAGATTTTTCCTCTGTCAAAATCCCTTTTCTGAGTTCAGTCGTGTCAGCCGGTGAAATAGTGATAGAGAATCATGCCAAGACTGCTACTACTGGAAAAAAGGAGGGTAACCTGAAGAAAAGCAAAATTGTAACTAAAAATAACTTTAATTAAGGAATCTCTTCCATGAAGCAAGAATACTTAAAAGTAAGGTAACTTAATTTTTAAGGCACACCAATAAACTTAGCACTACAAAACAATGGAGGTCCCCGGCCTGATGGGGAAAAACCTCAAAATCTTAAAATTACTTAAAAGTAGTGAAACATGAAATGTGCACAGAACAAGAAAAACAACCTTAAAACTATATATGTAAACTTAGGCTTAAACACGTAAGAGACAAGACTAATGAATATAACACACACAATTATCCGGGTACGTGGAGCCAAACAAAAACTGTCCAGTACCCATAAGCTTAAAACAATTATGGCTAGTCAGATTACAGTTTTCCATCATCAAATACAAATATCAATATGAAGAGCTAGGCAGTGAGGCATAAACAACCAGGAGAATAAGCAGAGAAGCAAATGAGGTAGGCGGGGGGGGGGAAAAGGAAAGGATATAATTATTTAAGGTGGGAGATGACACTTCCCACTGCTATAGTAGAATATTTCAGGGCTTGAGTGATTTTAAATAGTGGCGTTTAAACACTAGAGGTGATTTCCAACCCGTATATTTTGATAACTCTGAAAAGTCCATATTATGAAAATAATTAATAGAAGTAGCCACTGCTCGAATATCATGAACTTTAGGAACTGAGTCTGGGTTGGCTTGTTTAATGAAATACAGAACTTGTTGCCTTATACCATTAAGAGAAAGAGTACCACCTTTCTCCCTGATAAAAGAGGACCCGACTTACTCTGTGGAGTTCTTGAGAGGTAAGATTTAAGTGTATGGACTGGACATAAAGATTGATCTTGAGGAAGGGGCACCACCTTCCAAGGAGACCACCTGTCCAGTGGGTCTTCGTTCTTAGCTAAAAATCTAGGGTCAGGGGAGAGGAGGACTTCTCCGGATGGGAGGAAGTTAACAAAATTATCACCTCTAGTGAGAGCTGACAGCTCTGAAATTCTAGCACCTGAAGCCAAACTAAGTAAAAATAAGGTTTTCCTTAACAGATCCTGATAAGAGCAATGGAAGTTATCCAACTCTGATGCTAACTTAAGGACGTCATTGAGAAACCAAGTAACCGAATGTGGACGTGATACTGGTCTCAGACGAGCGCATGCTCTGGGGATGGATGAAAAATAGGAATCTGTAAGGTCGATTTTAAAGCCGTAAAGAAATACTTTCTTCAATGCCGACTTGACTGTGGTAATAGTGGCGGGAGCCAGACCTTTCTCAAACAGTGACCTAAAGAAGGAAACTCCTAAATTAGTCGTCATAATTTTGGCTTCAGATGCTTTCAGGAAGGAGGCTAACTTTTGACTGCTGAGTCATATTGTCTAATAGTAGAATCTCTTTTATCTGATTCTAAAAACAGAGTATTGACAGGGTCAATGTTTGCTCCTTTTGGGCTGCGAACTTTATAAAGTCCATAAAGCTAGGGCATCTTGAATCCTTGAGGAAGCTGACACAGTCTTGGTTTGTACTGTCTGGGTCAGAATGGGCTTGGGAACTGAAGACTCCGCAATCCCAGTTCCTGAAGGAGAGGGAACCAACTGCTCTTCGGCCAATAGGGGCTACTAGAGCTGGTTGACCTTTGAATGTCCTTAGTTTGTGTAAAACTTTCAGCAGTAAATTTATTGGAGGGAACAGATAAATCCTCTCCCAATTGTTCCAATCTACTGTCATTGCGTCTGTGGCTAACGCCTGAGGGTCCAGGTTTGGGGCTACGTAACAGGGGAGCTTGAAGTTGCTCTCCGTTGCGTAACAGATCCACTTGGAGTCCCGGAACCCGGGCGGCAAATCCATTGGAAAGATTCCGCATCCAGGGACCACTCCGTCTCCAACGGGGTAGTCCTGGACAGGGAATCCGCCACCACGTTCCGGATACCTGCTAGGTGGGTGGCTGACAGGTGCCAACCGTGCTTGTTCGCCAGGGAGAAGATAGCTACCATCACTTGGTTTACTCGACCTGATTTGGAGCCGCCCCTGTTGATGCAATGAACTACCACTGCGCTGTCTAACACCAACCTGATATGAATCCGATTGGGAGGGCGGATTTTCTTCAGCGTTAGAAAGACCGCCATGGCTTCCAGGGTGTTTATATGGAACTGCTGAAACATTGTGGACCACGTTCCCTGTACTTTCTGTTTTGGTGAATATCCCCCCAGCCGCTTAGAGAAGCGTCTGTGTGGATAACTAGTGCCGGAGGGGGAAACTGAAGTGGAACTATTTTGGACAGGCCCTTGACTGTGGTCCAAGGCCGCAGCCTTGTCTTTAAGATCCGAGGATAGAGGAGACCTTGTCCCTGAGCTTGGTGTTTGCTCGACTCCGCCACACTCTGTTTATGTCTTTTAATTTGGCTTTCAAGAGCAGGTCTGTTACTGAAGCAAATTGGAGAGACCCAAGACCCTTTCCTGGGACCGACGGGATGCTGACTGATTTTTGAGAAACCTCTTGGTGAGAGATGCTATCTCTTTCCTCTTGAAGGAGGGAGAGATAACGTGTGGGAGGACAGGTCCCACTGAAGACCCAGCCACTGAAACCGAGACTCGGAGTCAGGCGGGACTTCTCCCTGTTCAGCTGAAAACCCAATGACTCTAGGAAATTGGTGACTATGGACGTGGCTTCCTGACACTCCGGAACAGTTGGAGCCCAGATTATCCAGTCGTCCAGGTACGCTGCTAGGGAGATTCTTTGGGACCGGAGCTGCTGTACTACCGTATTCGCCAGCTTGGTGAATATTCTGGGTGCAATGTTCAGACCGAAGGGCATGACCCTGAAGGAGTAGGCTTGATTCCCGAGTCTGAAACCGAGGAACTGAGAGAAGTTCCGCGCAACTGGGACGTGATAATAAGCGTCTGAAAGATCGAGCAGAGGTGGTGACGGCTCCACGCGGAAGTAGAGTCCGAACCTGAGCTACCGTAAGCATGCGAAACTTGTCGCATTTTATGTAGAGATTTAGACGCGACAGATCCAGGATCACTCTTTGCTGATCGGAGTCTTTTTTGGGAACAGTGAATAGCCTGCCTTGAAACTTTAGGTGCCTTGCTTTCTTTATTGCTCGTTTGTTGAGCAATTCTTTTACATAATCCTGTAGGATTGATGTGGGTGGCTGGTAAAATCTGTTTTGGAGGGGAGGATTCTTGATCCAGCTCCACCCTAGTCCCTTGGACACAATGCTGTGTGCCCAAGGGCTGAAGGTCCATTGGTCCCTGAACCAATACAGGCGACCGCCTACCTGCGTTTTCTCAGTGGGAGGGAGCGGGTTTGTTCCCTCTACCACGTCCTCTCCCCCTTGGGGTGGTGTTAGACTTTCCTCTGTAGGGGGCCTTGCCCCTTCCTCCCCTTGCCACCCTATTGAGGCCGTGAAAAAATCCACGGCCTTCATATGTAGGGTTGTATGCTGGTGAGGATACATAGGAGGGCGCCGCTGGTTGGACCAACACGTACTGTTGGGGTTGGGACTTAGAGGTAGATGGCTGGGCCACTGCCGAGACCGGGACGGCTTGAACCATCGCCTGATGAGGCCTCTTATGTCTCCTGAACCTTTTTCCTCCTCTCGTCTGGGGGCCGGCCGATTCTGGGGTCTTGCGCTTATAAGTGGGAATTCCCCACCGAGCGCGCAGACTCTGATTGGCCCGTGTAGCTTCAGACATGACGGATGTAACCTCTCCTTCAGGGAAGAGGTTAGGTCCCCAGATTGAACTTTTAATGAGCTTGTTAGGCTCGTGGCGGATTGTAGCGTCAGCAAAAATAAATTTTCTACATTCCAGCCTAGCCATAACAAACTCATGCAAGTCTAACTGGAAGGTCGCCAGGAAAGACTTAGCTAGGACCTGGAAAAAGGGTTCGTCCGAGCCGGAGACGGCAGTAGCCTCAGTAAGACAGCCGGAGCTCAAGGACCGGGCTAACTTAGTCCGGGTCTCAAACTCCGCCTTTAACAATGATTCCGGCAGCTTAGGGAGTTGCTCGCTAAACTGCGTGGAAGCGCAAAGAGGGTCCAGCTTGCCTACAGTGAAAGTGGACGGGCGCCCACCCAGAACTCGTTACTTCCTGGGAATACCAAGGAAGTAGGGTCTGTTTCCCTTAATTGAGGAAAGGGATTCCCATCGAGGCATGCTCGGGTCGTAGCCAGAGCAATTTTGTCCATGCAAGGAGTGGGAAGATCTTCACCTAGGGTGAACATCGTGAAATTGCCCTTGAAAGGGGTCAATTTTGTGTTCACTGCCTGCCACTCCGTCAGAGTGCGCAGGAGAGCCGACTGGGCTTGGTCTCTAGGGATGATGACAGTCTCCTAGGTACCTTGTCTGACCGAATCCAGGCTTCTTCCGTAAGCCTCACGAAGCCAGGATAAGGGGGCAAGAGATCGGGGAAGAACTCCAACTCCTCCAACCGCCTCGTGCCCAGACCGTCTAAGGTAAGTTTGCCATCATGTTGGATGGCCCGGAGTGCGAACCGCCAAGGGTTTCCGACATCAAACGGCGGGAGGTCCGCAGTGTCGGGAATAGAGTACTGCGGTTCTGCTTTAGGTTGGCGAGCCAAACCTGCCAGTACACTGTCATAGGTGGCAAACTTTTCTGAGATCTTCTCAAATCTAGAATCTAGGTCCTCCATGAATTGTTTGTACAGTTCAGTGGCCAGGGCTTGTGCGTCAAAAAGAGGCTGGCGAGGAGGGCTTGGTTTTGCCGCCCTCTTACTCGCGCCCTTGCCGGAGGAGCTAGATTTACTCCCGGAGGCTACCGGTCCTGGGACCTTAGCCTTCGACGGGGGGAAGGGCAATGCCTACTTAGAAGTCGAGGACTTATAGCCCTTCGCCTTCCATGAAGTCTTCAACTTAGGGATAGCAGACGGAGCTCTATCACCCAAAGAGGAAGACTTCACAAAACCTGCAAAAGATGATACAGATGAAGCAGGGGAGTTAAACAAAGAGGGGCCCGCCCCAACATTCTCACTTACCTCCCCACTTACCACCTGGTCCTGCTCCGTATTCATAGGTTCCAAGTCGAGATTTAGGGCGGCAACATCCTCCGAGACCTCGGCGTACATGATGTCCACTTGAGGTGGCTGGTCGCATCACGGATCTGCTGGATAATAGGGGTGGCAAGTTCTTCTGGTACTGCCGCGCCACCCGTGCGCTGGGTAAAGCAGGTCCTCAACCTGGCGTCGGGACGTAGGGCTTCCCGGGACGGAACATTCCTGCCGAACCCAGCCACCCAGGCCCGGAGGGATTCCAAGGCAGACTTCTTGGAAGTTTCATCCGCCTGCAAGGAAACCTGTAGTTAGTCAGGAATGCAAAGACCGATGGAGAATATAAACAACGTAACGTATGAGGAGCATGGACCGGAGGAAAGAAGACTTTCACTTACCAACTCGTCTTGGATGGTTGAGGAGAGAGCGAAGCAAACCTCACAGCCATCGGGGTGCCAAACAACCAGGTCGCCCAGCCGGACCGCACAACCAGCGTGGGTTCGGCACACACTACGTGCCCGTAGGGTTGTTGAAGGAGGCGGTACACCCGGCTCCTCACAACGAACAGTCTGTAAAGGTAACAGTACATGAACCTCACACTCTAAGCAAAATAAAGCCCGGCAAGGCTGGAAACTCAACTACAACCGGAATACTCCGGTGTAGAAGAACTACCAAATTAAACTGGGCCAATAAGCTTTAAATGCACAGAGCGGAAGTTTAGGATTCATACCCGGAGGACTCGGGGAATGAAGGAACGAGAAACCAGAAACCAACCATAAGGGCTGCCAGAAAATTAACGGCGGAGCCCCAGGTGTGGGACCGAATCACGTATATGGTAGAAACAAAATAATAATAATAATAACAATAAACAAAATTAACAATGATGGTAACCCTCCGGAGACCGGAGGAGTCTGTATGCTAGCGTGACATAGAATCATCCCACATCTATCTCCCCGCCGGAGAAACAAATGGGTAAAGGATCAATGTTCATAACATACGGCGGGGCCACACCTAAACCCTAACTTCGCAGCTCGATGGGGAGACGAGAGGTGAGACAGGATTCGAACACGCCGAAAGCAACCGAACCACCCACCCCACCACAGCGAAGCTGGGGACGATATGGGAGGGAGCGAATCCCTCTACCAATAGGAGAAGTCCCTGACTCGGAGAAAACGCCATCTAGCGTCACCCGCACGAGTCGCAAGGCTGAGGGGGGGGGGTAGTGGAGAGGAGTAGGCTACCGGAAGGGGAGAGGAGACAAGGAGAACATGACACCCGCTCAACTGCAACCTTCCTTCCCAATGAACTTGGAAGGGAAGCCTACTCCAGGGAGCTACACAGCCCAAAGCCCAACTTCTCCTAGGCGTAGCCTAATAAAAACCTAACCTAATATAGGTTAGGAAGGAGAGAGGGGTGAAAAAGGAGAGGAGGAACCAACAGGGAGAGAAATTTTGTGCCGAGAGCCAACAGGGAACGAGTAGGGGATAAGATAGGGCGACTAGCCTAGAGGAACACGCCCAAAGAACTCGATTCCTCCAAATTGGGGAAGAGGACTAAGGGGCTCACTCTGACCCTAAAACGAACCCTGAGGAAACAGCAACAAAACTCCCTCAACCTGATCTCCGCACCCAGGGCAAGGGATGGAGCCCACACTACCACCATCATACAAAAACAATCAAAATAAAATTACGTTCACAGGAAGTGTAGCCTACCTCGGGGTAATTTCAAAATATTTTATAAGGTTCATCAGAGGCAAACTACACAACCAAAAACAAAAAACAAATAAAACTAAAAATATTAAACTTAAAATAAGAGCACCATCTTCAAGAATAACATAATAGCCTATGAGACTAAATGAAAAAGAACCCAACCTGGTGGGGGGGGAACAGGATGGAGCAACTCCCTAAGAGAGGCCGACAGGCCAAAAATGCAAAACAAAAACTAAAATTGGAGGGGGAGCCATCGCACGAAACCACCAGGAAGGAATTCAGGGCTAAAATCTAAATATATATAGCGACTGGGAGAAAACTCCGACCTAAAGAACAGAAGGAGTCGCCTCGTGGTCGACATGGCTGATAGGGGACGCCGTGGCGTCATAAGAAGATCCCAATATTTATGAAAATACGAGACCAAAACAGCCATAATTAGATCAAAAACCCCACAAGAAGATGGTACTTAACTTAGAGATGGAAAAGGTGCTCGAAGCCATCGTAGATGAAGAAAAAATAATCCAAAATAGGGACGAGCACACAAAAGAAGCGAACGTATCACGTGCTAGAAAATGGAATGAAGTAGGTGGCGCTGGTGTCGCCTCCTGGCGGGGTGTTGAGTGTGGAGCTGTAACGGCTCACCGCTCTTTTACGGGGGTTTTGATAAGGAGAGATCTTTCGAGTATATTTCCGTGGTAGTGGTATTTCACTCACCCTTCATTATACCGACGTCTTCTAAAAGACGATCGACTGGGGGTAGTAACCCCAGCTTTCCTGAAAGCTCTTTTTCTCTGGTATATCTAGCATTGTTATACCTAGAAATTCGTGCTGTAATGGAATTTCACCGGCTGACACGGGACTGAACTCAGAAATATAGTTTTAAACAAGTCAAGCTATGGCAAAAATAAAAAAAAACGACCTAACAATATAACCAGATGTTGGGCTGGAAGGTCACAGCTGTTTATTTACAACTGAAACTGTAATTGTGTCTCATGAAGTCTTACTTTCTAATATGCAAGCCTGATACCCAAAAATAAGTTAATAAGCACACTGTGCTTATTAACTTATCTACAAGACTAGCTTTTATTACTAAACAGTAAAAAAAAACACTCACAGGCTTGTCCATAAGATTAATTTTTACACAATGCAAAAACTGAAGGAAGGTATAATTAAAGAAAAACCCAAAAAGTTCTATGCAACGTGAGAGATAGTAACCCAAGGTCTATAGATTAAAGAGGTCTTCAACCTCGACCCAAAATATGACCGTTCTGCGCAGGTACAGATCGTGACGTAGGCCGGACCTATAGGTGCGGCCTTGACCATTTCCACCCAAACATACCAAAGTACAGTGCGCGATGATCAGAGGACTTACGACTTCCTGGAAACAAATTATTTATTATAATTTCGACACTAACATGAAAAAAGATCTCCTTTTAAATTGATTATTCAGGTTGAGAAAGCTGGGTTTCCTGTAGTAGTCATGGTTAGTGACTTAGGAACAACAAATGTTAGTTTATGGAATTCCTTAGGCATTGATATAGATAATTCTGCATTTGTTAACCCAGTAGATGATAACAGAGAAGTACATGTGTTTGCCGATGCACCGCACCTAATAAAACTCATAAGGAATAATTTCCTTGATCATGGATTTGTATTGTCGGGAGATAGGTTTGCTCATTGTGGTTCAGTTAGGGAGTTAATTATGAAAAGCAAAAGTGATCTACGGACAGCACATAAGCTCTCTGAAAAGCACATCAATGTAATGGGCATGCAACGCATGAATGTTAAAACTAGCGGTGCAATTACTGTCCGAAACAACATATAAATGTCTTCAGTACTTCGTAACAAAGGTTTGCTTGAAGATAAGGACTGGGAAACCACAAGTCAGTTTATTTGCCTTGTAGATACCTGGTTCGATTTATTTAACTCTCGAGTGCCTCGTGATAGAAACCATCAAGAAATGCCTATGGGATGAATCTGGACATACAAAATAAAACGTTGCATGATGTGATTCAGGTGTCTAAAGAAATGAAAGTGATGAAAAGCAATAGGCTCTACCCTTTCCAAAAAGGCTTAATCTAATCATGCAATTCATTAATGAAGCTGCTGAGAATGGTCAAAGATATATTTCAAACATCATATATTCTGACTTACAGGCTAAATCAAGATGGTCTTGAACACTTTTTGGCTGCATAAGGCAGATGGGTTCATGTCATCAACATGCATCACCCGTTGCATTTAAGCACCGAATCAGAGCCCACATTCTAGGCAAAGAGAGCAAACTGTTAGGATCAAACTGCAATGTTGAAAGTTGCAATAGTGATATGATGACATCAACCTCATTTTCCAGCTTTCCTGTTGAACAAAGTGCATCCTATGTAGATGAAGAAACTTCTATCCAAAAGAGCTAAGCCTGCCGGCTATGTCGTTTTGTTTGCCAGTGGAATTTGTAATGATTTGCAAAATGATGACAATGTAGAATTGGAAATTGAAAAAGAAGAATTAGGAAATGCGATGGAAGATGGAGGCTTACAATACGTTGGTGGTTATATAGCTCGTAAGTTTCCTGAATATGAATTCCTTGGAAGTGCAGCGACGAAGGAGATGGCTCGTGGATTGTGCCGTAAGTGCAAAGAGATGGAACGCTGTTGCAACCAAGCGAGGAGGAAATTTTGGTGCATTTAAAAACAATGGAAAAAATATTTCTCTGTTATCACGGGAAAAATATTTAAAACTTGCAAAAGGCGCCACAGATAAACTGACTGATTTAATTAGCGAGTGTTTTAAAAGCAATAACATCACATTACCAATCGTATTAAATTTTTTGTTAGATGTCGTACATTCTTTAGAATTCGTGTTTTGAACAGGAGTATTAGTTCATCAGGAAAAGCGCAAAATAAAATGTAAAGTCGCAACGTGATATAGAACATAATTGAAGCATATACTTTGTATATATCATTATTTATTTTGTAAATTTAAACTGTCTAATGCTCAACAAATTTCAGTTATTTACATCATCAAATATAAGTTTGGTTGTTTTAATGTAATAAAGTTATGTATTTGTTATCTTACTTTTATTTTCCCTAAAGGAATAAAATATAAATCTCTAAAAAGATGAAAAAAACAAAGCAGAAAGAATAGTTCCTTTATTTTCTTATGGAAGTTCCACAGCTTACTCAGGCACGGCATGGTCTGAGTGACGTCACCGCTCTGACCCACCACAACTCCCACCATCCGGCTACCTGCGCACTCACGGTGGCCTGAGAAGACCTCTTTAATCTATAGACCTTGTAGTAACCAATGTAAGTGGGGCCAAATTTAAGCAGTAAGAGCCTTCAGTATTGCTTACTGTGCATTAAACAAGCAGTAACCTTCTACAGGGTATGAGATTAGTAAAGCAATACTTTTAACTCTAAAAGTTTTGTTATGCAGTTTAATTGCAGGATGCCATATCTATCTAATGGGATAAATGAAATGATGGTGATCAAAGTGGAACTCTGGGTTACCTGCTTAGTTGTTATCACAAGCTCACTAAGAAGAGATTGAGGAATATATGAAGGATTAACCAAACAAAAATAACATTTGAAGCTAAAGACAATATGAGAGATAAGAAAAGCCTAACCATCAAGTATAAACTGATTGCAGCCATTTTGTTAGTATAACTAGATGGTCCTACCCATCTAGTGTTCTTTCATGGTTTCATTAAACTAATAAAATGAAATTCTGTTACATCGAAGTAAATGATCTTTCAGGTCCAAGTGTCAGCCATACAGTTCCTTTTTCAATGGACAAAAATTCCCTGATCGTTTCTGCATGCTTCTGATAGGAAATACAGATATTACTTACTTATGTTATTTCACATTTATTGTAGTGTTCTGAAATTTTCCCTGTGTGCCTACGAAAGTGACTGAACTACGATAGAAAGCAAATATTGCACAACCAATTTTACTGTGGAGTTATCAACTGTGGCAAATTTTTCTTATATTGCCACATCTTGGCATCAAATGATGATGAAGGTTAATCAACCAAAGGATTTCAGGTAGAAAATTATCAGTTTACCTCTTATCCTGCAAACAAAATTAACATTAAAAACACTAAAGATAATGGTAAGTGCTAATACATCAATAAAGAGACAACAACCATTTCACAGCTAAAACAGAGGGCCATAATCTCATTATAACAACTTAAAAAGGTGTGAAGAAGGTGAGGGAGTCTGAGAAGACTGGCAGCAGACGAAAATCAAGTCCCAGCAACCCAGCTCCATGTTGCAGATGAAAGTTAATGGTCAAAATAAAAGAGAATTCAAAATCTTAAGGGTACAAAGAAAGAAGCATTCACTGACTGACTTAATCCATACATTTCTGATTCCCACAGAGCAAATGTGTTAGGGGGGTGACCTGACGTGTATTACATGGCTGATAAGGGGGAAAAGAAATACTGTACCCCCTTTTTGATCACAACAAATCAGTGACCAAAAAAGGATCAACAGCAAAAAAAGAGAAGGGGATAAGGGTCACTGAAATTGCTGATAGAAGAGCTGGCTGAAGAATGAGAGCTGAAGTGTGTAGCCTTTCACTAAGAGAGTAAGTTATAAATCCATCAGGATTAAAAGAGAGAATGAAATTTTGACTTGCACAGGCTGTTGAGAACTTTAAAGAGCAAAGACCCACATTTTTTTGGTAGAAAAAAAAGTTTCCTTCAAAGAGGCATGAAAAGCACCAGAAGTGGCAGAGCCTCTGAATATGTGCTTCTTATGTGCCCAACCTTTTGACTACTTGGCAAAATCAGTCAAACTGAGGACTAGAGGGAGAGTAAATTATAGCAGAGGAGGTCACTTGACCTAACTATTGAGGTCGGTTTTTGATACCAAAGCAAAAATCCATGCAAGGGAAATAAAGGCTAAATACTAGCATACCAGCCTGCCAGGACCTCTCAAAATACCCAAGCAAGGCGTTATGTAGATGGAATCATTTGGGAAGAAAAGGACGGTGTGATGTGCACAACAGCATTTCAAAATTCAAAGGAAATTTTAATGCCATAGTTGCAAGTTTGAGGTGAAGAAACTTTTAACTAAAATTCATAGACATAATATTAAAACTTAAATCCAAGAAAATACATGGTTTCACCCTCTTCTAACTACTATTAATGTAGTTACTATATAAAAGTATGGGGTAAAGACACTACAGGCAGTCCTCGGTTATCGGCGGGGATTCCGTTCTGGGGGTGTGATGATAACCGAAAATCGCCACTAACCGAAAATTGGCAATTTCCGGCGCATTTTAGGCAATTTTCGGGCTTATCGGCACCAAAAAGTGCCGCTTTTTGGTTATCGGCACCTCTGTTAGGTATGTATTGGCGCCAATACCCGATTATCAGCGCCGATAAGCGGAAAATGGCTATTTTCGGCGCCGAAAATTGCTGATTTTCGTCGCTAGACAAGCGCCACAAAACCAGATCACCATTAACCAAGCCTGCCGTTAACCGGGGACTGCCTGTATTAACTAAAATATATACACACAATATTAAAACTCAAACCCCATAGAATACAAGTTCCCACGCTATTCTAACTACTGTACTCTTAAAGTAATAGTTAGAACAGTATGAGGTAAAGAAACAATTAACTAAAATAGATATGCAATGTTAAAACACAAACCCCAGTACAACTTAAACCCAAGAGAATGAAAGTTCTCACACCCTTCTAACTACTTTTAAATAAGTAATCACAAGAGCATGAGGTGAAGAAACCATCAACTGAAATTCATACACATGATATTAAGACTTAAATCCATGATAATGCAAGTTCCCTCCCAAAAATTACAATTCACAGAAACTTAAAGAAAAATAAAAATAATCCTGAAGTCCTTTTCTTATACTAAAATAACTAAAATTAAGAAAACAAACACAAGCTCAGGGTAATGCACAGTTTCATTTTCAATTACACTCTTTAACCTCTTGGTTGCACTGTTGCTTTAAATAAATTTCATTATTACCAAAATTAAGCCTAGGCTATTCAATTAACTTCAACTGAATGTGAATTCAACCAAAAACATTTATTCTTACATATTGATGAACTGAAGTTGAAAGCATTTGAGAAATGTCTAACCTGTTAGGAACAAGTAAGGTAAGCATAATTATAATTCATTGGAGAAATGTCAGTTTTAAGATCATGTTCTGTAAAGACCTGAAATTTTTAAGTAAAACAAAATATTTCATAGCATACAAATGTTATTTCACATTTTAAAAAATGGTACTTTGTGAGCCCAGCAAACCAGGGATACTTAATACACACTAGTGAAAGAGCTCCCACTGACAGATGATAAACCATAGATGAAGACTCATATGCTGCTCTTGGGTACAGTACTTCTACACCACTGCTTTTCATAATAGAAACCTCACTGGTCTGCCTACCATTCTCTCCAGATAATGCATGAGAGGTTCTGGAGAACAATTAGAACAGAAATGATGTAGGTTTCTTTCAACGAATGATGCGCATACTCTGAGCCTTACAAGGTTAAGTAGTATGCTTTCACTGTGGCATCTTTGCACCAGGAGAGAAAAAGTGATGAAGTGCATAAATCCATTTACAATACTGTATATAATACACAAATTATTAATGGCAATAGCTGTAGTATTAGCAGCCAAACTGCAACCCTAGTTGGAAAAGCAGAATGCTACAAGCCCAAGGATTCCAATGAGTAAAGCAGAAAAAGAAGTCCAGAAATAAATAATATATACACAAGAGAAATAAGAAAAAAATCAAATAAACAACAAAATGAGACTTGTGAACCAGCTCAGCATAAAAGCATATGGCTTCACTTTGAGCTTCAAGAGTTAGAAAGACTCAACTACATAATTAGGAAAATAATTTTATAATTAGGTCACACTAGAAAAGAACTTCTATAAAACCATACAGTATTGAACTCAAAAAAAAGGAAAGATCTGCAAATTGGAGTATAATCTTTCCCTCTCTGTGTGGTACTCTTCCTACAGCTGCCTTAATATAAGGACTGTTTCTGTTGTCACTATATCTGTCGTAAAGCCAAAGTAGTGATGATAAATACTTTCTCGGCCTTTCCCTCAGCACCTTCTCCAATATTTTCATTGTTTTCCTCTATTGTTTTCACACTGCAGTGCATCTCATTTTCTTTCTGTATATCATTACTGTAGGGCTCTTTTCCGAACCTTCTGGAACCTTCTCATCCAATCAGGTTTCATATATTCTGGTAAGCTCATCAATGACTATCTCATTCACTGCTTTTATTACATTTCTAATTATTCCAGGTGATCCTGGGGTTTTCCATTCCTCATCTTCTTTAAGGTGTTATATATTCTAAAGGTCCCTCAGTTGGCCTACACTCTCCAGTTCATAATAATTTTCTTCATTATACGTTTCCAAATCCTGCTTATTGTTCCTGAATCTCTTTATTCTTTTAAATACTTTGCTCTTTTTCCAACGATGTTCTAGCATTCTAATTCCACTTCTTCCAACTAGTATTCTTTGCTCTTGCCACCTCCTTTTAGCCTCCCTTCTCTTCCAAATAGTATTCTTTGCCCTTGCCACCTCCTCTTAGCCTCCCTTCTCTTCTCCCAATTTTTCTTTCCTTTCCAATGCCAAAGCTTGAAAGCTCTCTTCATCACCTCCACTGCCCTCTGAACATCTTAATTCCAATATCTTTTCTGTCTTTCTTGATACAATTTTCATAATATCCCACCATGTTTCACCTACGTTCTTCTAGCAGTTTCTAAGGACTACTTTTTAATAACATATTTAGTGACAATCTTGATTCCCATTTTTTACATAATTTATTCAGTTTCTGTGTTTTTATTCTCTTAACTATCTCTTTATTCATCTCTTTTCTACCCCTCATTATAGAATCACCTCGCAGAAATCTATATTGTGCTATGCATGTATTGGTATAACAGTGCACTCCTTTTCTTAGTCAAATATCACTAAATTTTGCTTTGTTTACTCACTGGATACAGTATTTACAAGGTCTTGCATTTTTCCACTTCATCCATGTTGTTGCTGCTCTTTTTCTTATAGCTCTTATAAATACTCTTAAAAATGCATTCCCTAATGTATTATTATTAACATTATTAAGCATTCTAACAGACCACTAATATCACCCATCACTTCTTTCTCATCTGCTCTTCTTATAGATAGATCCCTGTAAGGGAGTGTTGCTTACAAAGTCACACTGCTGATGGTGCTGAGAGTCCCTGTTGCACTGATCTTTTTCTTCCTCTTTTCATTCATTTCTCTCACCTGGCTGTCTAACTTTTTAAGTTTACCTTGTTCCAGTTTTACTTACAATCCAAGGACAAATCCTTCAGGCACATCCTGTGAGTCATGTAACGTAATCTCATTAAACTACTTCAAAAATAATATCAATAATAACAACCTTCTACCTAAAGAAGGAGCAGAAGACGGCATAACTTTGGCACACACCATTGACAGTAATGCTTGACTTAGCCATTCAACCATTCACTCACTTCAAAGCAATTTCTTTCTTCCCTCTTGCTGCGTTGAATTTCATACTCCATTCCCCCCAAGTATCCCTTTCTGTGCTTGCCTTCAGTCTTTTGGCCTTCTTCCACTTTACCAGGTTTAGCTATTTAACATCATCTTTGCCTGTCCTCTTCCAGTGCTTGAAGGCTTTCCCCTTAAATTACTCTTTGTACATACTGATTTAACACTACCATGTCTTGGTCTCATTATATGCTTCAAGTTACATCACATACTTCTACTCCTTTCTGTATGCCTTCTTTTAGTTCTTTTTAATAACCACATTTTTATATGTGCAGACACATTCTCCATAGTGAATTTTTACTTAATTTTTTGGGTCCATCCCTTTTCTTTTGACTATGTCTTTATCTTCGTTCTTTCTTTCACAATCACCCTGGTTTGCAGCAGTCTATGGCGTCTTAAGCATACCACACCTGGTATAAAAGTGCAAACCTTTTATACCATTAATACTTCCATCTTCAAAAAATCCACCTGTATTTTGGCTTCTCCACTCTCACATGTATAAACTTCCCTTTAGGCCTCTAAAACCTTATGTCTGGCAACTCTACTCAAAGGTTTTCCAGAATTACATTATTGTTTTTCCAACATCATTTCTCATCACAACCATATCTTCCTATCACATACTAATAACTGACTTTGTTCCTATATGGGCATTATGGTTCCTCTGTCACTGTATAACCACTGACTGTGCACTTTTGTCATTGTATCTGATGGCTTTAACCACAATTCTTCCCAGTATTCATTCCTGTAGAAACATGACTGGCAAGTTAGTGGTGTTTTTTGGTTGTTCCAAATAAATGAGTGCAGATTATGAATAAAATATAGATGAACAAAAACCTTGCAGTCTTGAATTTACATTTACAACCATTCTTTAAAATTTCTATGCTCTATTGCTTTCCCAGAGGGCACGTGCTGAGGTAAGAATATGACTCCTGAAACACTGGAATTCTAGGGCAACCTCCATGAGAAACTTTACATTTGGTCTTTAAGGATGACCAGGTGTCTTACCAATTTATCTGCCCAAAGTAATGCTTCCAAAGATAGAAGACACCAGAAAGAACTTATAAGAACGCCTAACCCTATAACGGTTAATGATGATCAATGAAGAAGAGAAAATATTGTGAATGTGTCGCAAGGCCAAATTTTAGTGAGACTTTGCTTTGCTCTATAATGTCATTGGTCTTCACACTTCAAAATTTCTGAAGCTCAAAAAATGGCATATGGCTAAGTTTATTTGTGGGTCAGAAGTTCCTAGGGTATCCCTGATGATACATAGATCACCAGACTGTTCATATTAGTGCTTCCATGGCTTCCACAAGGGACACCTTGACACCTCTGGCTGTTGTTTGGCTTAAATTTTACACTTCTGGCAAGAGAATTACATTTCCATCTGGCTGTTGTTTTCCATCTGTGATACATTTTTTGATCAGAGAATTGCATTTCAGTCTGTCTATAAGGATCCAAATATACTTCTCTACTGGAGGCTGATGGTTGTATGAGGCCAAAAAAGCTGTTTAGGAACTCTGGGTAATGAAAATATATATTGATACATCTTACGCAATAAAATAAGATAAACAAAGATCAAATATATCCATACCAATTAGAAACCAAATATTTATAAAACACGAGTCTGGATACAGCATGCTTACACTTCACAAAAGCTCTTCATAAAATAACACCCAATATTCTCTAAGAAATATAAAAATAATATACTTTCATACAAAAAATGTAATTAGGTAACATAACTAAAAAATAATAAGGTAACGAATCAACAAAATCTATAGTCATACTAGGCATTCAAAATTAAACTGTACTAGCTACACTTCTACTCATATTGATCTTATGTACTACAGACGACAATGCATGCAGGAAAGCAACACGATAAGCCTGAAGCACATAGAAATTCAAGTAGCATTACAAACAATATACATAATGATGATTACACAAAAACCAAATGGTATAAAAAAAATATGATTTTCTTAACTGCTTCCCCTAAAAATAGGGTTCTTCACCGGAAAAACAAGATAATGATCACTGCCACTTTCCCTACTGATTCAGAGATCAATACCACAAAGAAAACTTTTGTAAAATTATCATTTCATAATCTACACATAAAGCCCATCAGTTCTTCGGCAGTGTACCGAACCCCTTTCATATACACTGCAACATAATCCTCCATCTAACATGCCAAGATATTAAGGCCCCTCCTTCAGTCTAAAATCTTCCTCTAAACTTCAGCATTATAAACTTCACTAATCTATCATCATTTATTCTCTCCACATAATCAAATAATTTTTTATGCATCGTCACATTTCTCGACATTCCAATCCTTTGCACTCCACTTATACTATGAAAACAAGTCGTCTCATCAGCTCCAACCTCTTCCTTTCATTTGCCTTTAATATTTTCCCTTTATCTCCATACAGCAGAGATGGCAAAACAATCCCTTCAAACATTCCAACTTTCGCTTCCACAGACAATCTCCTCTTCCAAACTTCTGCATACACCTCGCTATCTTCCTTGCTTCAATTATTTTGACACCACGCACTCCCAAATACCAGTCAAAAATAAAACACTTCCATTCTTCTACCACCCATACTAATATTCATTGCTCAATTTTCCTGGTTTCCATTTACCCTAATAACCATATTCTTGGTCAAATACACTACCATTTTTCCTGTACAAACACTTTCACTAGTTTCTGTAAATTTCCCTTCACTGTCTCTAATCAGTATAATGCCACCTGTAAATGACAACCAATCCACATTTGATTCACAAGCATTGTCTTGCCCCATTATCCTGCACTTGAACTTAATATCCTATCTTTAACTTTTTGATTCACTCAATCCAGTAGATATTAATCAGCCACTGAGATGTAAAACACCTCTGTCTCAGCCCCACTCTTACACAAAACTGGTCATCCTCCTGTTTACATGGGCTAACACATGCTTCACATACATCATGGCATCCCTAAGTTGCTCTCAAGAAATTATTTTCAGTGCCATACAGGCTCAACATCCACAACCCTGCATCAGTTTTATCATAAGCTTTTTCTAAGTCTACATACGCCACATTCAGCTTTATCTGTTTGCTCTCCATCTTCTCACATAAGTGTATCCTTCTCTAAACCCACTGACCTTCCCCTTTCAATCCTGTCACCTGTCTCAGTTTCTTAATTAAATCCTACCATACTCTTTCCCAAGTATAATAAGTAATGTTATCCTCCATAAACCTTACAGTCACTTAAATTAACTTTTCCTTATACAAAAGAAATAATAACTCCTAAATTCCTAAAATACTTGCCCATAATTACCTATTTTTCTAAATTTTCCTTTTTTTATTTCCTGGCCACCTTGTCCACCTTCTGATATACCTGCACATAATCTTCTCAAATAACCTATTTTCCTTCATTAAATTTCACATTTCCTCCTCCCAATCCTTACTTATTTTATTCCTTATTCCTACCCAACTATAAGCTCATACACTATCAACATGCTCTTTGACCCTAGCCAAAATTTCTTTATTGCACTGTAATCTATATTTTTTATTCTGCTTCTTGTATGTTAATTCTATTTCCTTCTTGTAAACTCCCTTTTCCTAATTGTGCCTGAAACAACATTTGCAACCCTTTTCAAACTATAACTTAAATTACAGCTTAAAGGAGCCCTAACATTCCATTCATATTATCATTATCATAATTTTTATGGTACTAACCAAACTTACAAGAAATTATAGAAAAAAAATTAGATAAAACACGTTGAACTTCCCACTATAACACCATATGCCTCTAATTTATACTTTGAAAGATTTAAAGGTGCAGGTCTAGTGAATGGATGCCATGTTGGATTTAGTTAACTACAAAGGTCTTCAGAGGAGCAAAGGAAAATTTCTCCTACTTTACATTTTTCATATACTCATGCAAATATGGTTTATTCAGTCATACGAATGAGCTTTTAAAAGATTTTATAACTTTGTGCCTACTAGTCTGACTTTATTCAAATTTTATATGTAGACTAACAATAGGTAAGGCTAAGTGGATCAGTTGAAAAAACTTTTATATTTTGTATACTCAATATCATCTTCATATACTGGCAAATAAAAGCAGTTAATTTGACAGCACTATATTACTCTAATCTCATAAGCTGTAAAAGTTTGTAGTTTTCAGACCATTAGTGGCTGACCAGGGTGTGCAAGGTATGTTTGCATGAGGGAAAAGTTCCAAAAGAATGAGAGAAAGGAATAGTTGTTCTTTAGTTAAAATGGTAAAGTTGACAGAGGAGACTGTATGTTTTGTACAGTATACCAGGGAAAGTGCATGGTCTCATTTTGACTAAGAGAGTAAAATGTATAATAGAAGAATTAATAGATTTAGAAAAGTGTGGCTTTAAACTATGAAAATGGAGTGTGGACCAAGCATTTGTTACAGACCTGTTATGTGAGAAGTTTCAAAATAAAGAGAAAAACATGTATGCAGCATACATAGTCCTAGAAAAGCTTATAATAAAAATGACAGCACTAAAACAGAGGGTACTGATGATGTATTGTAGAGAAAAATCTGTTGGTGAGAGAGCTAGAAACTTTCTATGCTGGAAGTGAAGTTTGTAAGCAAAAAAAATGAGTGGTTTGGTGCATATATGAAGCTGAGACAAAGGTGCACCAGGCTCCAACACTGTTAAATACCTTTGTGGATTAAGTATTACATGAAATCTGAGAAAGGACAGCCAATGTAAATGCAACATTGTAGGACAGGAAAATGTCATGAACAGATTGTGAAATGGCTGTTTTTCCAATTATAACACTAACTGGCATAGCAGAGAAACTGCAGGAATTAGTGACAGAATTTGAAAGTGTTTGCAAAAGGAGAAATCTGAGAGTACATATGAGCAAAAGTAACAAAAAATAAAACAAAAAGACGGCCCAACAGAAGTTAACATGGATAGGGGGAGAACAGAAGCAACTGAGGAATAAATATATTAAATGATGGTAGGATAAGAGAAAAGGTGAGTCACTGAAATTGTGTGAAGCAGGTATAAGGACGATAATGTCATAGTCAAAAGACTTGGTGGCCATATTGGAAAATATGTATAGCCAAAACATGACTTCATCTCAATAATGCCCAGAGGAAATTATGTGCATATTGCATGTAGCATGTGTATATGTAAGAGGAAATATTTGTAAATTTCATATCAATCCGGATCTAAATTAGAGTTTGGCAGTCTTGCTGAAAAGGATGTATGCCTTGAAGCTCCGCATCACTAGCTTAACATTTATATTTATTATTATTATTATTATTAATTATTATTATTATTATTATTATTATTATTATTATTATTATTATTATTATTATTATTATTATTATTATTATTATTATCATCATCATCATCATAAAGTAGATGAACAAAATCCACATGTAACTTCTTGATATAAATTCTCACTTTTTAAATAAAATCACAAAATAACACTGATACAATAATGATATAAAATGTCGAAGCATTTATAAATCAAATCAACAGTGACAATTATTATATATTAAACTATTTTGTTGTCTTCACCTGCAAACCCATGAAAAATTCTGGTATTATTTCAGGATTTCTATTTAATCTATAAGAATACACATTACTAATTACAGTAGTACTGACTTAATAATTTTGTGCTCAAACAGCCATTTTGGATTTGCTGAGGTAGAAATGCTGTAGAAATCCTACTTTATACAGTAAACAACAATGCAACCAAGGTAATAACACTGATAAAGTCATCTATAAATGCAAACTTGACCTATAAGAACAAATGTGCAAGAGCTTCTGTCCAAAGCATATTGTTTTGTACACTGAACAGCTACACTTGCAAACAACAAAAGAGAACGGCAGCAAACACAAAGATTATGAAGTAACAAATAAAGAAACATAATCAAATACAGTAAAATACTTCTAATTTACATATAGCAATGCTTCTGGATAAAGAGATTCAAGAAGAATTAACAAAACAACAGGCTGCAATTGACAGAAGTGCTGTTCATGAGGAAAACTAAATAAATTGCAAAGGAATTCCAAAAAGCTACGGGGGGATGGATATACAGTATTACCATGAGCTTGAATGACAATTACCAATCTAACCCTATCTCTGGAATCTCGCATATCGTCCAACTCCAGAGCTTCATTGTCCGACATGACACATCTTGAGCCATCCCCACACACCATAACAAGGCGACACTTGACCATGTGGACCATCCCAACCCAGGAATCAAGTGCTACGGCAATATCTGTAGTGAATTCCTGTAAAAATTACATACTGGATTAATAAGAGAACAGCTTCCAACACTACTACAGTTCCAAATAATGCTACCAATATTTAGAAAAACTACAAAAAACTAATGCAATAAATGGGATAAAAAATAAATTATTTTCAAGCATAAATAATCTAAAATTTCCATTAAATACCAGCATATGAAATATTGCATTATCAAACATAACAGAAATTACTAGCCCAACAATTCCATAACCGCACTAGGCAAACTATTTCGCAAACTGAGTAATATTAATTCTGACACTAGAATATACTGTAATACACTGTTGACTGCAGCAGCCTGCCTCGTGTTGAGAGCAAAAACAGTTTTAATTAAACTTTTTGGGCCCCTCGATAAATCTGAAATTTTAAAATATAAATAATAATCTGTTCTTACAAAACCAACAGAAAGTGCTTCATACCAGACCAACAGAATGAGCTGGACAGATAGAGTAAAGGAAGCACTAGAAAAGAATGTCCTCAATATTTAGAAAACATGTGTGTCTGCAAGAGGTGAATGGTGCAATGCATTTGGGAGGTTCAACAAGCTGCTAATGCACCTAATGTATGTGTATGAAACAGCTAATACAGGTACTCTGAATTTTTCTGCGCTGAGGGTTTGTCCACCATTTACCAGCAGAAGTCTGAATATGACAGTGATCACTGCCTTGTCTTTTTTGCTCAGGACCTACACCCTTTTAAGGAAATGACTTAACGTTGAGTAAAAAAAATTATTAATACTTAATTTAAATTTATTTTTAAATATATACTTTTATTTCTGCACCAACAGTAGTTTGACAAAGAAAAAAACCAGAACACTCAGTTTTCTATGAATATCTGTCTTCTATCCATCTACTTCCCCCACCCCCACCCGGGGCCTGAAAGGCACAAACACTCGTGGCCAGTCAGTCTACTTCTGTCCACTTTGAATTTAGGGAAGTAGGGAGGGCAAATTATATAATGGAGGTACAGTAAGTATTTAAAAACTAAATCTTAAATTAAGTACAGTATTTACATTTTTGAAATGAACCTTACCTCTCCATTATTTAGAATAATTCCCACGTACAAAAGGAGGTGGGCAAAGTGGAAATCAGTCAACCCTTTAAAGGCTATTCAGAAACAAAATATTTTGTAAACAAGTGTTTGTTTACCCAGTGAATAAAATCCACTGGCTATTACTGCCACCTTAGGAGGACTGTCACTCAAGTACGAGATCCTCATCATGAGGATACCCGAGGTCTCTTCAGAAGGTACCCTCCTTTAGCCGAAGGAGTAGGGTTACTGTGCCAAAACCAGGCAGAGCTAATGATGGATGACTAAAAAGTACATACGTACAAAAAGGTATACAGTTAACCCCCCGTATTCGCGTCCTCATGATTTGCGGACTCACCGATTCATGGATTTCTCTATGGAACATATGTACACATTATTTGTGGAAAATTCGCCCATTCACTGTATTTTTCAATGAGAAATATTCACTAATTACTGTATTTTCATATTATTTGCATGACTAAATGCACTTTTTGTGATGAAACTATTAAAATACTCAGGTACCCAAGTAGTGCTTAAGTTACGATACAGTGAACCCCCTGTATTCGCGTTGTCAACGTTCGCGGACTCACGCATTCACGGATTTCTCTGTGGAACATATCTAGCCATCATTTGCGGAAAATTCGCCAATTCACGGTATTTTTCACTGAGAAATATTCACTAATTACTGTATTTTCATATAATTTTCATGAATAAATGCACTTTTTGTGATAAAACTATTAAAATATTCAGGTATAAGCATTTTTACAGGGTTTTTCTGTGTTTAAGCTATCAAAATGGGCAGTTCTAAGTGTTTCTGGAGGGGTTTTAAGCATGACGGACTTGACCCATTCGCGGGGGTGTTTCTACGCATCCCCATAAAATACTGGGGTTCACTGTAATTCGATTTTGCGATGGGGTAAACAATTATTGTAATATCGATAAGACAATATTTGTAAAATATTTTTTAAATTAGTCATCAATAACAAAATGCGCGCACAGGCAGCAGCGCACAATCAGGCAGCAATAGAGACCAAATTACAATAGACCAAATTAATTCCCTCCATCTCTTTGTCCCATCTTCAAAAGCAAAATAAGAATATATACAATATTATTGGATACAGTGAAGTAAAACATAACATTTTGAAAGATCCATGTCAAGATGCATATATGTTATGTTGATGTTCGTACAATACGATATTAAAATGTGAATATATTAAGTACAGTAATATCCCGAACTTGCGTGATTGAGTTATATGTGAATTCACAGACACACAAACTTTTCATTGGAACCTAACTGTCATGCATGAGTTTTTCACAGACATGCAAACATTTACAAATACTGAGAAACCCTGCAAAAGTGTTAATGTTTAATTTTTTATGTAATTTATAAGTTTTCAAGCTTTAATGTGTAAATTGAATAACATTAATTATAAAAGTAATAATTTCTCTCTCTCTCTCTCTCTTACTGAGATGAGAGAATTTTTATCGTACATGTATGTTTACAGGCAGTCCCCGGTTAACGGCAGGCTCGGTTAAAAGCGATCTGGTTTTATGGCGCTTGTCTAGCGACGAAAATCGGCAATTTTCGGCTACGAAAATCGCCGATTTCCGCTTATCGGCACTGATAATTGGGTATTGGTGCTGATACATACCTAACAGAGGTGCCGATAACCGAAAATCACTAAGGAAGCCGATAACTCCCAAAAAAGCGCTGAAATTGCCGATTTTCGGTTAGCGGCAATTTTCAGCTATCATCACACCCTCAGAAACAGAACCCTGCTGATAACCGGGGACTGCCTGTATTTGTTTTGTATAATAAAAAAATTTGTCCTAATAAGTACTAATTTTCAAATAATAACAATAATAATAATAATAATGATAATAATAATAATAATAATAATATAACTGTAATTACGAAATTCATATGTGATATATATTTTATTCTTTGTTTTGCACTGATGGCTTTAATTTTTCTATTGTTTGCAATTTTGTAAAACTAAGTTAAGTTAGGTATTTTGCTGTTGGTTTTATGTTAATTTATATTTTGGTTAAATGTATGGTTAATTTGCTTTGGTTGAAAAGCTTAAGTTTTTGTGGCGCCATCTATTGAGTGCAGTTTTAAGTGCGGCCTTCCTCAGTGTTTTTGCTTCCTTGCCAAATTTGTAACTCTGTTTATTTTTCTTTATGGTGACTGGGAGTGTTGTAAGGAGAGGTGACTTGTGGCTCTCCTAAAGTATTCTCGGGAGTCTAGTTCAAGGCCGTTGAAGACTCTGGAGCTGCTGATCTGTCTGCTGTTGTGGATTATATATACATCTCTTCCTATTGTGAAGATTTCTCGCTTGTTCTCGGAGAACAACAATCTGCTAGTATTGAGCTGCTTCTTAATGTAAAAGGCAGTTATGTATATGGAGCTACATGTGGAGTACGACGTGCAACTGTGTTTTGAGTGACCTACTGGCTTAATCTTGACGTTAGCAGTTGTGTGTACATCTGGGCTCGAGAGCCTCTTTTCATCTTTTATGGATGTATCCACAGTATCAGCACCAGAGTGGCCTTGTTGGAGCAAGTAGGGTGTCTTCTCTCAGGTAAGAGGAACATCCTCTGTATATTTGGCGTGAGCTGTAGACTCAAGTGTTAGTATCTACCAACTGTTTTGAAGGGCAGTTCTTCTGATGAGAGTGACGTTCTGTGGCAGTTTTTGTTGAGCGGTTTATAGACTCATCTGTATTAGTACTGGTCTGTGTCAACGTACCAAAACATTGGATCTTCAGCTACACCTTAAACAGGGTGTAATTATAGTCTTCAAGTGTGTGTTTATTTATTATGAAAATTGTTCAAGGTATATTGCGAGACTGAGTGTCATGAGTGTATAAATTAATATTAAGGTTTAGATTTTTATATCTTAGGTAGGATTATTATTTCTTTTTGTATGTCCTTCCACTTCTTTCCTTTCTATTTAGTAATAGGCTAGCGTGGTGGGTAATTTTTGGGTCCCTTATTAACATTAAGATTTGGTTTCTTCACTATGAGTAGGGTTTAGCTTTAGTTATAGGTGACTCTTGGAGTTATTTGATGGTATTTTGTAATTTATCAATTTATTACTTTTTGTGAGCCATCAGTGTTTGTGCATTTACTGTGCAATAAATATTGTGAAATTTTTGCCTATGTGTCTTTCTGGTTTTTCCTCGCACCTACTGATTTGTGTTTTTGTCACTGGATTTGAGATTAAAATAAAAGAACCCGTTATGGCTTCCTCCTAGAGGGAGTTCGTAACAAATTTGGCGACCGTGACAGGATCCAGGACAAACACAATCAGTGGTGCGAGTTGTCAGACTGTGCTCTGGGTGAGATTTATCAGTATTTATTTTTGTTGTGCCTCGTCACCTTCCTTCTTTTCCTTTTCACTATGGCTGATGTAGAGTTTAACCCCGTTGAATATTTAGCTTCTGAGGATTGTATTAGGTATTTGAGTGCTTTGACTAAAGAAAATTTGAAAGCTTGTGCTAGGTCGTTAGGCATTTCTTTAACAAATAGGGAATTGAAAAAGGATGTATATAAGTTAGTAAAGAATAGGCTGAGTGAGCTTAAACAAACTGCTGATGAATTAATTAGTGAAAGCATGAGTGAGTCTGATGTAGAAGGGGCTCCGGGATTGAGTCTTTTTCAGGATCCGCCCCACTGTGGAGTGATTTTTGAAGGGTACGGCAGTCTGCCTGATAATAAAAGTCAGACTGAGCGGGATCCTCTGACTGATAATGTTTGTCCGGCTGTTCCTACTCGTTCGGCCAAAGTGGAAAATGAGCCACTAGTAAAGGATTTCCAGAGCATGTTGGAGCTAAAGAAGTTAGAGTTCGAGGAGTTGGAGAGAATCAGAGCACATGAAAGAGCGATGCTTGGCATGAAGTTAGAGTTGGCCAAGATCCAACAAGGTAAGGAGTTTGTGAGTACCCCATCCATGAAGATATCGGGAAAAGTTTAGTTTTGGGGATGCTCTAAAACTTGTACCTTGTTTTACTGAGGAGAACGTGCCTGAATTCTTTAAGGCTTTTGAAAGGGTTGCTTCCAGGTTGTCTTGGCCTAGGGAGGTCTGGACAGTGTTGATTCAATGTCGCTTGCTGGGCAAGGCTCAGAAGGTTTATAATGCCATAGAGGAGCAAGTATCTCGGGATTATGAGAAAGTGAAAGCTTTGATATTAAAAGCTTATGATTTGGTTCCTGAGGCCTACAGGCAGAGGTTTAGGAATTTTAACAAAACCCCGAACATGACTTTTGTAGAGTTTGCTCGTGTAAAGCAAGAACATTTTGATGATTGGCTCAAGAGTCGCCAAGTAACTACTTTGGCGGCCTTGAAGGAATTGATATTGATTGAAGATTTTAAAAAATCGTGTGCTAAAGATTTAAGAGTGCATTTAGAAGACTTGAAGGTGACCTCTTTTCCCAGAATTGCTCAGTTGAGTGATGAATATATATTGACCCATAAGGTTGGTACTGAGAACTTCAGGGGTAATTTCCCTGTGGTCAAGGGTAACTGGGAGAGTAGAAAGAGAATGTACTTTAACCAAAATAATTCTAATTTCCAGGGTCCTAATAATAATTCTAATTTCCAGGGTCCTAATAATAATTCTAATTTCCAGGCTAACTCTAAAGCAAATTCCAATTTTCAGGTAAAAAATCAACCAAAAAATAATCCCAGTGGTAATTTTGTAAATAGGAATTTTGCAAAAACTGATAATGCTCATTCTAGTCGTACTATAACTAGTGGTGTGGGAAGTAGTAGAACCTGTTATTGGTGTAACAAGGTAGGACATACCCAGGCTAAGTGTTTTGCTCGCCAGAGTTATCTACAGAGGCAGGCTACTTCTCCCATTGCTTTGGTGAATCAAGTTAAGGCTTCTCAACATTCTATAGAGAACGAGGAAAATGGTAACAAAGGTAATAAAGAGAAAGATTCCCCCATGTGACTGTCATTTAATAAGTATATTTGGCCAGGTAAGCTGAGATTTGAGAAGGAAGTTATAAATGTCAAATTTTTGAGGGACACAGGTGCTGCTCGATCTTTATTGTTGAGAAGTAGGTTACCTCTTAACGTGAAGATCGCTAACTATATTATTTTAAGTGGTTTTCCTGACACTGTTGTGTCGGCTCCTGTGGTTGAAGGAGAGATTGACATATCGGGTGTTGTAAAGAGTATTAATCTGGCCATTGTTGATAAACTACCTATTCCTGGGATAGATGGTATCCTAGGAAATGACTTATGTAATGTGGGGGGACGAGAATTGTTCCCCATTTTAACCTTAAATAAATTACCAATTGCTGTAACTACTCGCTCCCAGAAAAAAGGGCGTAACCTCTTGATGGACGGAGAGGATTTACATTTAGACCCTGTACAAGTAGATGTAGCAGTAGGAAGGCTCGAGTCTGTAGGAAGTAGTGATAGTAGTAAGGTAGTTAGAGCATGGAATAGGGCTGATTTTATAAGAGCTCAGCATGATGAATTTGATGTGGAAATAACTGAGCGGGATGATGTTTCTAAGCCATGTTTTGTATCAGAGAGAGGATTATTGTGTAGATTAAGCCGTTCTGCTCTTATGGAATCCTCTGAGTACCATAAGCAGATTTTAGTTCCTAAACAATTCAGAGACGAATTGCTGCAGTCAGCTCATGAGGATCCTTTCTCGGGACATTTTGGGGTAACAAAAACTTTTAAGAGATTAACCAAGCTATTTTGGTGGCCTAATATGAGAAGGTGTATTAAGCAGTTCTTGCGAACTTGTGAGACGTGCCAGGTCATGGGTAAACCCAATCAGGTATTGCGCAAGGCTCCGTTAAAACCCATCCCTGCAATTGGTGAACCTTTTTCAGAGATTGTCATTGATGTTGTTGGTCCTTTACCTAGAACCCAGTCGGGATATATGTATTTATTAACGGTGATGGATAGAGCTTCTCGGTTCCCAGAGGCTTTCCCTCTTAGGAAAGTAACGTCAAAAGCTGTCTGGGAGAAGTTAGTAGAATATTTTTGTCGTTATGGGTTACCTTGTACCATTCAATCAGATCGCGGTACTAATTTTACTTCTAAGTACTTTCAGGACAGGTGTGCTGAACTGGCCATTCAGCACATCACCAGTGTCCCATACCATCCTGAAAGTCAAGGGGTTGTGGAAAGGTTCCACCAAACCTTAAAAAGTATAATTGGTAAGTACTGTTACGAACAGGAGAGTAGTTGGGATAAGGAACTACCTTATGCATTATTTGCCTTAAGAACTCACCCAAATGAATCTACTGGTGTTTCTCCTTTCAGATTGGTGTATGGTCATGAGGTTCGAGGTCTTTTGGAAGTGTTATTTGAAGTGTTGATTGGGGGACGAAAACAAATTCAAAATTTAAATATATTTTTATCTAATTTGAAAAATAAATTGAGTGGTGCCTGGAAGTTTGCCCAGGATAATTTGCAAGCTTCCCAGGCTAGTATGAAAATATTCCATGATCGCAAGGCAGTAAGTCGTTCTTTCGAATCTGGAGATCTGGTTCTGGTTTTAGATATGGACCCTGATAGTTTTCTGAAACCCAGATTTAAAGGTCCATGGAAGGTAATAAGAAAGGTGTCTGACCTTAATTATGAATTGGATTCTCCAGGTTCTACTAGAAAGAGTAGAATTTTTCACATTAATAGATTAAAGAAATATGAAGGTAGAAATCCAGATCCTTTAAATATTGTTTATGAAATACCATGTCCTCTAGTTACTGTATTTTCTAAGGTTGATGATCCTGATAATGATGTTGATAACCATGTATCTGTAGAGAATTTAAAAACTAATGTTGAGATTTTTAATAAGGCTAATGTTTTGTTGGAGCATCTGGATGAAGTCCAGAAGAAAGACTTGTTATGTTTGATAAAGTCTTTTCCAGAAGTGTTTAGAGAGACTCCAGGGCTTACTTCATGGCTTGAACATGATGTTGAAGTAGGTGATGCTCGTCCAGTAAAGCAGGCTCCTTACCGCTTGAACCCAGAAAAAGCCAAAGTAGTTGAGAAGGAGGTGCAGTATATGCTGGACCATGATCTTATTCAACCCAGCTCAAGTCCGTGGAGTTCTCCTATAGTTCTGGTAAAGAAACCTGACGGTGACTATAGAATGTGTGTTGACTACCGTAGAGTTAATCAGGTAACCAAGAGTGACAGTTTCCCTCTTCCTCGGATTGAAGATTTAATAGACCGGATAGGGAATGCCAAGTTTGTAACTAAATTAGACTTATTGAAGGGTTACTGGCAGGTGCCATTGTCTCACAGGGCCCGTGAGATTTCGGCATTTGTCACCCCAAATGGGTTGTATGAATGTAAGGTGATGCCTTTTGGTTTGAAAAATGCAGCTTACGTTCCAGCGCCTTATGAATAGGGTGATATGCGGGCTGGAAGGTACCGAAATATATATTGACGACTTGGTGGTATACAGTCAGGACTGGAAAACCCATGTTGAAAGGTTAAGAAAACTGTTTCAGGTTTTAAGAAAGGCTGGTTTGGTTGTAAATATCAAAAAGTGTGAGTTTGGTAAGGCTGTAGTGACCTATCTTGGTCATGAGGTTGGTCTGGGGAAGGTTGCTCCTAAACATGCTAATATTGAGGTTATAGCCAACCTTCCTCAGCCGTGTAATGTCCGTGGTGTCCGCAAAATTCTTGGCATGTTAGGGTATTACAGGAGGTTCGTGAAGAATTTTGCTGACATCGCCCAGCCTTTAACTAATCTATTGAAAAAGAACACTAAGTTTTTGTGGAGTACAGAGTGTGAAAAAGCGTTTTCTAATTTGAAATCGGTATTAGTCTCGGAACCAATTCTTAGCTCTCCAAATTTTAATAAACCTTTTGTTTTGGCTGTGGATGCCAGCGACGTGGGCATTGGAGGAGTCCTGTTTCAGAGAGATGATAAGGGGGAAATGCACCCTGTATCTTACTTCAGTAAAAAGTTACTTCCGGCCGAAAGAAAGTACTCCACCATAGAGAAGGAAGCTTTGGCTCTGGTGAAGAGCGTATCCCATTTTTCCATTTATTTGTCTAGTTCTCTCCAGGTTGAAGTGTTGACGGACCATAACCCGCTGGTGTTCATAAATAAGATGAAGGGAGCAAATCAAAGGATTCTGCGATGGGCACTTCTCCTTCAGGAATATAACCTGGTCTTCCAACATATAAAAGGAGTGGACAACAAGATCCCCGATGCACTTTCTAGGATGTGACGTGCTGGCTGTGATGCCGATCCTGATTTTCTAATTTCCTTTTCAGATGGTGTATAGGCTATTAATGTATTCTAATGTTGTTATTGCTTATTTTTGTGCAATCCCGGAGTTCCCTGTTTTTTTTTTTTTTTTTTGTTTTTTTTTTGAGCAGTTAGATTAAGTAGTCCTAGTGTGAGTGTTTTTGTTTGTCATGTTTACTTTACCTTATATTTTCGTATTAAGGTTTAAAAAAATTCATTTTCCTGTTTAGTCAAATTAATTTTTTTTTTTCGTTGAGGGAGGAAGGTGTCAGGCAGTAACGTAATTTTAAAGTAAATTTTCTTTGTTTTGCCTTTTTGCACTGATGGCTTTAATTTTTCTATTGTTTGCAATTTTGTAAAACTAAGTTAAGTTAGGTATTTTGCTGTTGGTTTTATGTTAATTTATATTTTGGTTAAATGTATGGTTAATTTGCTTTGGTTGAAAAGCTTAAGTTTTTGTGGCGCCATCTATTGAGTGCAGTTTTAAGTGCGGCCTTCCTCAGTGTTTTTGCTTCCTTGCCAAATTTGTAACTCTGTTTATTTTTCTTTATGGTGACTGGGAGTGTTGTAAGGAGAGGTGACTTGTGGCTCTCCTAAAGTATTCTCGGGAGTCTAGTTCAAGGCCGTTGAAGACTCTGGAGCTGCTGATCTGTCTGCTGTTGTGGATTATATATACATCTCTTCCTATTGTGAAGATTTCTCGCTTGTTCTCGGAGAACAACAATCTGCTGGTATTGAGCTGCTTCTTAATGTAAAAGGCAGTTATGTATATGGAGCTACATGTGGAGTACGACGTGCAACTGTGATTTAAGTGACCTACTGGCTTAATCTTGACGTTGGCAGTTGTGTGTACATCTGGGCTCGAGAGCCTCTTTTCATCTTTTATGGATGTATCCACTGTATCAGCACCAGAGTGGCCTTGTTGGAGCAAGTAGGGTGTCTTCTCTCAGGTAAGAGGAACATCCTCTGTATATTTGGCGTGAGCTGTAGACTCAAGTGTTAGTATCCACCAACTGTTTTGAAGGGCAGTTCTTCTGATGAGAGTGACGTTCTGTGGCAGTTTTTGTTGAGCGGTATATAGACTCATCTGTATTAGTACTGGTCTGTGTCAACGTACCAAAACATTGATCTTCAGCTACACCTTAAACAGGGTGTAATTATAGTCTTCAAGTGTGTTTATTTTATTTATTATGAAAATTGTTCAAGGTATATTATGAGACTGAGTGTCATGAGTGTATAAATTAATATTAAGGTTTAGATTTTTATATCTTAGGTAGGATTATTATTTCTTTTTGTATGTCCTTCCACTTCTTTCCTTTCTATTTAGTAATAGGCTAGCGTGGTGGGTAATTTTTGGGTCCCTTATTAAGATTAAGATTTGGTTTCTTCACTATGAGTAGGGTTTAGCTTTAGTTATAGGTGACTCTTGGAGTTATTTGATGGTATTTTGTAATTTATCAATTTATTACTTTTTGTGAGCCATCAGTGTTTGTGCATTTACTGTGCAATAAATATTGTGAAATTTTTGCCTATGTGTCTTTCTGGTTTTTCCTCGCACCTACTGATTTGTGTTTTTGTCACTGGATTTGAGATTAAAATAAAAGAACCCGTTACTCCAAGTGAACATAAAAAATTACTCCATCTTATCAAACCTAATGCCCTGAATCAATGGGAAGCTCATTTCGAGTAGCAGTAGAGGACCTAACCAATTACTAAATGGGAAGCAGACAAAACATACATCCCTTTAACTCAAGTCTTACCAGCATTATCTTCTATAG
This sequence comes from Macrobrachium rosenbergii, assembly GCF_040412425.1. Lineage (NCBI taxonomy): Eukaryota > Metazoa > Arthropoda > Malacostraca > Decapoda > Palaemonidae > Macrobrachium > Macrobrachium rosenbergii. The sequence goes on from NC_089792.1 coordinate 17,846,749, forward strand.
TTGTTTCTACAATCTAACATGCTCTCTCCTTTTATGATCAATTACTGTACAGTATTTTGTTCAACTACAATTCATATAGTTATCCAATCATAACCTTTCCCTCAGTAAAAACAAAACATGAAGGTCAATAAAACTGGAATAATGCCTATTGTGGCAACTCTTACCTTACAGGTTCTTACGGAATGAATATTCAAAAATTAAAAGAATATCCAAAAACAAACCAACAGAAAACTGAGTACATTAACAATCTGTCGACCTCCTGACAAAACCAATGACAGAAGTAAACTGACCAGCTACGAGTGTTTGCACCTATCAGGCACCTGGCGAGTTCCTCATTGGACGGGTTGGTATAGTTTTGGCTAGCACTCTGCTGGGCTGTACCTCTGTTCATATTCTCTTTCTCCCATCTTACTTTCCTCAACCCTCTCCTGACAGTTGTTCCATTGCGCTTCAACTGCTAAATATTTTCCTCCTGTTACTTAACCTTTCAAACCTTATACTCTCAATTTCTTGGCTAGCACTCTGCTGGGTCCGCGTTCGAGTCTCCGGCCAGCCAATGAAGAATTAGAGGAATTTATTTCTGGTGTTAGAAATTCATTTCTTGGTATAATGTGGTTCGGATTCTACAATAACCTGTAGGTCCCTTTGCTAGGTAACCAATTGGTTCTTAGCCACATAAAATAAGTCGAATCCTTCGGGCCAGCCCTAGGAGAGCTGTTAATCAGCTCAGTGGTCTGGTTAAACTAAGGTATACTTAGGTCCCTGGTGGGGGATGGAGGGAGGAGATGGATATAAGACAGATATTCATAGATCACAAGTGTTTTTTTTTATCTGTTGACCTACCGCTGGTGCTGAAGTAAAAGCTATACAGATACCACCCTACTTACGAACACTCAAAGATACAAACAAATGGGATCACATATTAAAACTGTCTTTAGAGTGCTCCCCTTTGCCCACCTCGCTCTCCTTTGCCACCCGTAAGTTCAAATTTTGTTCTGCATGCCTATTCTATAAAATACAGTACTGTATGTACAGTGAATTGTGTTTTATGATGAAAAAACATACAGTACTGTATCGACTTTATGTCATACTACAGTGAACGGCCCCGTATTCATGGGGATCGTGCACGCACCCCGGGCGAATAGCTAAAATCCGCGAATACTTAAAACACTTAATGAAGTTCCACCAGGGATTGTCCACTCGCCTGACAGGCTTCAGACTGTCAGGAAGCTCATCAGAGCGAGGTTTTTCAAGAAAGGCTGCAGAGGCTAGCTTGCAAGGTGCAGAAGGGACTCTCGAGCAAATTATACCAATCCATGGGAGGTCTTCAGGAACTGGTGTAGAAAAACAGTATCTCCTCTTTCTTCGACGCCTATAACTCAACTTGCCGATTTTTTCATTTACTTCTTGAGGGATTCAAGAAAATTGATGCCATCAACCATCAAGGGCCAGCAGATGCTGTCCTCCGCCTTCTACCATAGGGGTTAGACCCATCAAATAACCGAGACTGTCAGACCTCTCAAGTCCTTAGACACAGCTAAGGCCCCAAAAACCTGCCCTTGCCTGGAATTTAGATGTAGTTTGAGGTGGTTAATGTTCCAAGGTACTTAACCTTTAGAAGGTCTTTCTAGAGACCTCATTAAGAAATCCCTTTTTCTGGTTACTTTAGCAACGGCAAAGAGGGTTAGTGAAATACAAGCCATTGACAAGGAAGTGGGTTTTTCACAAGGTAGTGCTGTTTGCTCGTTCACCTTGAATTTTCTAGCCAAGAACGAGTCTCCTTCCAACCCGTGATCTTCGGTCCTTACCATTCAGAACCTCTCCAAGTGGCTGTCTTCAAGAATTGGAGGCTTTGTGCCCCCGTTAGAGCTATCAAATACTGGCCAGAACGACCAGCATCAGAGGACGCCTCTTCAACCTGTGGTGTTCAGTGTGAAAGATCCAACCAGACCTTTTTTATCCAAGAATGCCCTGGCTTCTTCGTCAAGAATCCCATCTTAGATGACAGGCACATCAATGAAGAGGACGACGCCTAGTCAAGTCTCACATTCAATACTGCCAAAGGCGCTAATAGCAACTTCAGTGGCCTTGTCAAAATAAGTCACTTTCAAGAGATCACACAGATACCTTCTGGAGGTCGAATGTTTGGCGCTCACTACCTTAGGGAGGTTGAAGGCGTATCAGGATCTGTTTGCTTAGGTCCCGTGATCGGTAGCAGGCTTGGTTTAGGGGAACACAGTAGGGGTAGGTTCTCATCTTCCTTCCCTGTGGTTTTGTATACAAGGAGTTAACAGCCGGGGGGTGCTCAGTTCACTTGGAAAAATTCTCCATTTTAGTTGAGCTGCCAGGTATAGGGAAGGGAGGATGTATTTAACTGGCTTTGTGGTTAGGGCGGCAGAGACCTGTTTTTTCAGTCTGGTTGCTTTCCAATTGCAAGAGCAAAAGTAGTCACCTTGTCTCAGTCATGTGTGTGTACTTCCCCTGACTGCTTGGGTTGTTATGGAGCAGAGTGGCTAGCAGTGCCACGCCCAAGGCCCTGCAGGTAATGGAGCTTCAACCAGCAGCAGTACTCTCCCTGCAAAAGCTTCCCATCTACCAGGTAAGGTACTCCTGCCCTTTGTTGGTATGGATCCAAGATACCCATGGTTAGAGTTTGTTCCTTTTCTTTCTTTTTTTTTTTTTTTTTGTGTGTGTAACCTTTCAATAACTGAGAAATTATCCTTCTGCTCTTCCACCTAAATGTGAATCAGTTTACAGTGTTTTTTGCAAGTCATTATAATGAAAAAATGACATTTTATGATAAATGATGTTTCATTATACTTACCAAAACACTGTAACGCAAAGGCCTCCTCCTCCCCTTACGGGAGACGCATTCTCAGGTTTTCTACCAATTGTGTATACTTGTATTAAGCAAAGTATCTTCATGAGTCCTTCTGGTTTGGAAGTGAAATATTTTATGGAGGGCATATACTTCACATCAGTTTTTAATCTCAAAACCCATTCTGGTTTTCTCCTTTCAGCTTATAAAACTGATTGCCTACTCCTTTGTAGTAAATGTTCTACAGGAATTAAAATTTTATGGTACAAGGCCCTTGTGTAGGCAAGAAAGAAACAGCTAGAAAGAATTCATAGTAATAACCACTTGATTGAGAGAGAAGATATTTTAATTTTCTCTTTTACCCCACCAAAAAAATTTGGGAAATTTTAATCCTTTCAGATATAAAAAAGGAAAAAAAGCTCGGTCTCGTAATACAGACAAGTCTAGGAATGTTGTGTGTGAAATTTTATAAGCTGATGTCTTGCATTTTGCCTTGACCACATTTTCAGGGTGATTAAGATGTCATCAAGTATCATTTGGGAAAAAGTGCCACTGGTCATATTTGTTGGTACTTTTGAAATTTATTGTAATAAGGAGTACTATATATCATAATATTTACAAATCATTCCTTGTGGTGGGGATGGTAGTGGGAATTCCCCCCCTTAACTGTAAAACTATGCAGAATTTTAACTGCTTATTTCATATTCATGTCATCACATACCATGTTATTTATTAAAAAAAGGTCATAAGCACACACATGTACATGGGCAAGGTAATTAATTTTGATTAAATGAACTAAGAACATTAACATGGGTGACAAAAGAAAATAAACAAGCCATGATTAATGTATGTAGACCTGGACTTTTGACCAGGTAGTTGGGTTTTGGGCCAGTTAGTAGTTTAAAGTTAAATTTAAAATGTGCATAACCACTGCTGCTACATACACTGCACTGAGCTAGTTTTTTTTATATAAACTAAAAAGTAACAAAAGTACAAACAGTAAAAGGGGGCAAAAAGTACTAAAATAAAACAAAATGTAAAAGTGAAGTCAATGATGGGCATCATAAAGATGAAAGAGGTGCACGAGTCTTTTTACATTTCTTGTACCAACCATGGTCGAGTTCAGTTTTAATACTTCAGGGTACCTAATAAGATGCAATCCTCAACTACTTACGGCACGTGTAACATAAAATTTGTACATAACTATAAAAAGTTTCACAAATATTAACTGTATATACATTTAATTACTAGAATCCCTGTTCAATACTATATTGTAGGACTTCAGGATACTTAATGTACTTTAATAATATACAGTAATACCCCGAACTTGCGCGAACTCACAGACACGTGAATTTTTCACTGGAACCTAACTAATTGTCATACATGAGTTTTTCACAGACACGCGAACACTGAGAAACCCTGCAAAAGTGTTTGTTTAATTTTTTATCTAATTTATAAGTTGTCAAGGTTTTTTGTATAAATTAAATAACAAACATTAAAAGTAATAATCTCTCTCTCTCTCTCTCTCTCTCTCTCTCTCTCTCTCTCTCTCTCTCTCTCTCTCTCTCTCTCTCTCTCTCTCTCTCTCTCTCTCTCTCTCTCTCTCTCTCTCTCTCTCTCTCTCTCTCTCTCTCTCTCTCTCTCTCTCTCTCTCTCTCTCTCTCTCTCATATAGTGCTCACACGTTTTTACAACTTATTATTTCTCTGTACATCTTTACCTGTACAGTAGATAGTTTAGATGTACCGTCTATGAAGTGTAAATGTGCTAGTGTGGCAAATACGTTCTAAAACATAGCGACATAATAACTAAGAGTTGTATTAGTCCAAATAAAAAACACTGTTTGTTCTTGAAAAAGCATTTCAGAACAAAGAGAAAGAGACATAGAATGAAGTTATTAAAAGGGTTGAGAAGACTTCTAAAAATAGATTGGTCAGACGGGGAGAGAGACAGAAATTCTCTTCCAACTCTATTTTTATGTTAACCATTTATTTATTTTTTTAAGGGTAATGTATTTAGCTAACATTTAAATGAAATTACAGTAATTTTAATTTCATTTAAAAGTTAACTTTATAATTTGGGAGCATGATTAGGGTCATATTTAGTGTTTAAACTTTATAAATGAGCATTTACTGTATTAGCATTTTTAGAGGCCATGCCAGACTTACGCGAAAATTCACCTTGCATGAGGGGTTCTGGAATCTAACCTTGCGTAAGTTCAGGGTATGACTGTATATGCTTTTAGTTATTGTTATGGTGGGTAAGGTAGTTAAACAAATATTTGTATTTACATATACACAAGCATATGTAAGACTACAGGAATACAAAATTTGGATAGTACAAAGTTTAATCAAATAGTGTTAACTTAATAAAAAATTATACTTATGATTGGTATGAGACTTCAAGTAAATTGTATTTTTAAGTTTATTAAGCAACCTTCTTGGAAATTTACTATTAGTTAGTTTACTAACAAGATGTTTATAAGCAATCAGAAATAAATTCTTCATCATCCATACAAAAACATATGCTTTGATAGATCTGAAGGATTCATATTTTTAAGTACCTATCCATCAGGAGTCTTGAAAGTATATTTGCTTCATTAGCAACAAGAGACACTATCATTGTATAGTGTTTTGCTTAAGATTGTCAGCTGTTCCACAGGTATTAGCCAAGTGTTGACAGTAATGTTGCATAGAAGATCCCTTCCAACACCCTGGGGACAGCCACAACATTTACGATTTTTTGCTGTTTTGTCTGACGTGTTGAGTGATCCTCCATGTGCGAGTTACTTCTAGTCTGAGAATGACCTGGTGGGTCCTTACTGGCCAGAAGCTGTATGGTACAGTACTAGGTTTTGTTAACTTTCATGTTGGGCTAAGAGAATTACCCCCTGACCCACACTGCTTTAGCATGCACACTGGCTTAGGTATCACCACTCCATGCATAGTCACTCATGATTTAAAGCCTGGAACTAACATTTCATTTGAAAGATAGGCTGTAATTGCAGGGTTGTGCAGATGTTGGGCACTGTGAGGAGATCTATGGGATATGTTTACCAGGCAGAGTGGCCCATCTTCTTTGGTTGGTGTTATCAAAGGGATATCTATGTAGTCAGAGCACATATTTAGCAGTTTCTAGTCTGCCTTCACTGAAATAAGCTCCTCTCTGTGTCTCTGGTTAAGGGCACCACTTAGCCCTTTCCCTAATCTTCTGGCGTAAGGATATGAACCTCTGCCTTCGTAGAGGTATCTATGCACTAAAGGATCTTTGAACAGTCTTTTCCTTCTTGCACCTGAGTGGGATGTGATTCTCGTCCTTTGTAGTCTCAGCCAGCTGGTGTACATGTATGTAGTTCCTGAGGAGAGATACAAGTCTTTTTCAGTCCCCCTCCATGAAAACTTTGTAGTTGTTGATCACGATGAGATGTTGTTTTGTCCAGTGTAAGTTTTACAGTACTGCCTCAACAGGACTCGTCTTGGGCATAAGTTTTGATGGTACTTTGTTAGTACTGGCAAACAAAAAAAAGGGAGTATCCAAGAGTACTGTCTGGTTCAGGCTTTGGGGAATCAAGTCATGAGCTTATTTCAGTAGCCTCTTTCAAACCTAAGGTTCCATTCTCAAAGCTGTTCTTTTAGTTTTTCTGTTACCATAAGACAAAATTTGATCCCATATCATTTTCTTTAACCGTATATGCCAGCATATAAGGCGACCTGTTAACCTTAAAAAATCTCCCCCAAAATAGGGGGTCATCTTATATGCAGGGTATAAAAAGAAAACCTTAAATCCTGCCGAGATTTTTAATGATAGTACCTAACCGCTGAAGTATCGATAGTTGTGTCAGTAGTTAACTACTATCACAACTATCGACACTGTAAACAAAACAACTGTAATAATGATAAAAACCATACACAATTCAAGTGAATCACTAGCAACACAACTATCAATACTGTAAACAAAAAACTGTAATTAATGACAATACTGTAGGTAATTACCATAATTAGACATTAGGATGAGCGAGCTCTCACTTTGTTACTAGCTTTATCCTGGCAATAATATCAGACAATTTTGTTATTGATACAGCACTTGTTATCCAATGCCCTTTTAACAGTGATATATAATTTGAAGTTACCAAAAGGGAAAATCGGGGTTGTCTAACTTTCTTGTTTACGAAACAGCTGTGTTCCTAGTTCCCAGTCATGCTTGACTTACAAGCCTTGTTGTTTATTAAAGGCCAGTATTCCCTGGTAGTATTTCATAATCAAAGTAAAGGGTTTTGTGATGTCGATAGTTCCCAAGTTAGCCTTAATATCGGGGTTCTTTCCAGTTTTAAAGGCATACATTCATGCGTATCTACTTCCAATGGGTATTACTCCGCCAGTAGTGACCGTCACAGGCGTTGAGCATTTGTCGTGATGTTTATGTTTTTCCTAAGGGTCACAATTGTAGCTCATCAGAGGGAACATCATTCATACTCTACTTCTCCTAAAGCTATCATCTGAAGAAGATGATAGGGTAATTGTTATGCTTTATCTTTCCATAGAAGCAACTTACCAAGTAATTACATAGCTAATATGTCTGACTCGCACAACAACTTTTTTAAAAATTTGCGGTAGCACTCCTTCCTGTTTTGTGTAGGTGACAGACCCCGCCCACTATCGGGGAACATGGGAAGCAACCTGGTAGGTAAGCTCAATTGTTTCTGCTGGCTCTGGTACACACATCAGTGCCATTTGCAGCAGCTTTTTTTATTGTTTTTCAATTGTCTTTGCAGATTTTGGTGAAGTACAATTACAGTAGTTTGTTTTGGTAGCCAGCAAGCTTTTGATAGTTTATTATAATTTTTTTATTATAGTTTTTTGAGTAGTTCCCTAGTTTTTTGCTGAATTATGACTGATTCTAGCGGTTCAATCTGTAGTAGATGTAGGGGCCAAGAGTGCAATACTGAGAAAACGTGTATTGAGTGTTCCTCATGGGATAGTAAGCAATGGAAAATTTTGAAGTCTCACTTAGACTAATTAGAGAGAGATAGAAAGAGAAAAACAGCTTCTAGAGCCGAGAGATGTTTCCTTAGTGTAGAAGCTACGCCTAAACTTAGTTTACAGGTTAGTCCTATTGCTCTTCCTACTACTCCTATTCCTTACCCTCGCACTATTCAACTTCCCTACTCCCGTGCCTGGCTTCCAACCCTGTTGCCATCGCCAGTCTCGAATCCAGGTTGATAAGAAGATTAACCTGGTAGTAAGTACAGTGGCAGTTAGGAGAGTCACTTAAAGTGATAATGGATAAAATGTTTGCGAAGGAAGTGATGAGTAAGAGTGCAGTGCAAGTGGAGGAGGTGGCCATCCGTCCTGACAGTTCTCGTAGACCAAGGTCGCTATCCTGCTCCCCTAAACCTGGGAGAAGACTTAAGTACGGAAGTCCAAGGGAGGCCAGTGGGGTTTGCCTACAGGTAGTCACCCCCTCAGCCGCTCCTGTTGCACAATCCCAGGTGTCGGCAGACAGCCATTGGAAAGGCATATCTTTGGAGGTGCATCAATTATCTTCAAGGTCTTCCGACGACTACGGCATGGGCAGGAGGCACCGCAAATGGTACCCAGACTCCTCCCGACTGCTTAAGCTCCCTTACGAGGATGTTGGTCGCCGTCCAGATCCACTTCCCATTAAGCGGTATAAGAAGTCCAGTACCAGTCCCCAGCCTTCTTGTGGTTATGCTGTGGACCCTTCTGTCCCTGCCTCTGTCCATCAACATCCACTTTTGTCTTGCTGGGACAGTCCAGAGGCCTTCTTGCCCGAGTGCCCTCACCTGGCTCCCAAGTGCCCAGTGACGACTCACAAGCACCCAATGTCAGCTGCCAGACATTTGGCACCACTTCCCGAGTGCCCAACACTAGTTCCCGAGCACCCGGCCCCCACTCCTGAGAACCTGGCGCCTGCTTTTGAACACCAAGTGCCCGCTAGGCACTCACCACCTCTTCAGTCAGCTCAGAGACTGCAGTCTTCTTCACTTTTGCCTTTAGATCATGACAAGCTGACTTTGGCTCATGTTAAGCGGCAGTTATCCCAAATCATGGACTTTTTAAAGAAAGCTCTCTCTGCTCCCAAGACTTCTCAGAATGCTATCCTGTCCCCGGTCTTCTCAGAAGAGGAAGAGGTTGACCAAGAACCTGCACCTCCTTCAGCTCATGCGGCTTTGTTGCGATACCTTGGCGAATTTTCCCACCTTTTTCGCCCCAGCTGCGATGAAAGGACAAGACTTCCCAAGAGGGTACTTTCTTCATCCTCCTAAGAAGTCCCTCAAGGAGATGAGAGACTGGCTTTCAGCCAAAAGGGAGCAAGACAAAGCATCTTTCGCTTTTCCTCCCTCTCGCTTAATATGCAGGAGGTACTTAACTTTACATGACCGGCGAAGCACTTTCTTTCAGAGTCGCTGCCTCCTCCCAAGGGGACTTCTCTAGTCTCATCGACTCTTCTTGCCGTTCTGCGTTCTCGTCGGCAAAGATGTCTTCTTTTGTGGAATTAGACCAGCTAGGTAAAGACATTTTCAAGGTTTTTGAAGTCCTTAGTTTTCTGGACTGGACAGTGGACGCTCTGGCTAAGAAAATAGAGGACTACCAGGATCTAGCGGGAGCTGTTGCCTCGGACTGGCTAGGGTTTTTGTTCTGTGCTGGCAAAGCCATTAGAGATGGCTCTGTAGAGCTTTCCTCTTTATTTACCTTGCATGTACCGAAGAAAAGAGAGCTCTGGTGCTCCTTTACTTCTAAGGGAGTCACCTAGATTCAGAAGTCGGCCCTGTTGCTCTCGCCTCTGGACCAGCATCACCGCTTCCTTCAGGGCACAGCCAAGGGAATTGCATCAGATCTACAGAAAACTCTATGCAAGATTTGTTGGCCCAGTCGTCTAAGCATCCCAAGGATTCGTCTGCCTTTCAATCCAGGACTTCCTCACCCCTCCAGTGGCAGCCCTTTCGCAGGGGTAGACCTAGACCACAGTACGAGACCCGTGCAAATGTCCAATTCACGGCCAAGTCCATTAAGAAGAGCTCAGCCAAGACAGTTCCTAAAAGTGAGAAGAAAGTCCTTCATGCACCTGTAGGAGCCAGACTTCTAGAGTTTTGGGGAAAGTGGCTGATAAGAGGAGTGTTGTCTTGGGTTGTCAAAGTTTTTGAAGGAGGGCTACGTCATCCTGTTCCTGGAGAGCCCACCATTAGTTACTTCTCCCATCACATTGACAGCATACTCAATAGGCTCCGAGAAACATTCGGGCCTTCTGGAGGAAGTTTCCTCTCTCATCCAGAAGAGGGCCATAGAGGAAGTCAAGAACGCCAGCACAGACGGGTTCTACAACAAACTCTTTGTGGTACCAAAAATATCAGGGCTAGGGACCAGTCCTCGATGTAAGTGCACTCAATCTGTCCTGAAGACAAAATTCAAAATGGAGACAAGGCAAGCCATTCAATCCTTTCATCCATCCACTGGGGCGACTGGATGATAACCTTAGACATGCAGGACACATACTTCTGCATTCTGATTCATCCAGCTTCCAGGGAATATCTAAGGTCCATCTTCCAGGACAAGGTATATTAGTTTCAGGCTCTTTGCTTAGGGCATTCTATGGCCCCTCAAGCATTCACTCGAGTTCTCTCTCCTCTCTTAAAATGGCTCCACTTACAAGGATCAATGTCAGCCTTTATCTGGACGACTGGCTGCTTCGATCCCATCGAAGGGAATGTGCATGAAGGACTTATACAAGGTTCTTCTTACCCAGGAACTGGTCATTCTTATCACTCTCCAAAAGCTCCGGTTGAACCCATTGCAAGAGATCCTCAATTTGGGGATGACTCTGAACTCTCAGATTTTTCGGGCTTCTCCGTCTCCCAAGAGAATTTCCAGCTGCCTCCAGACGGTCCAGAGTTTTCTAACCCTTTTGCCTTGCTCGGCTCAACATTGGATGAGGCTACTAGTGACCCTGGCATCCATAGAGATGTTTTTTCAGATTAGCGCAGACTTCACATTAGACTTCTACAGTTCTTTCTGAAGGCCAACTGGGACAGGAAAACACAGCCGTACATTCACGTGTTTCCAGTCACCTTGGAGATTAAGTTGGACCTGCAGTGGTGGCTGTCAGAAGGGAAGTCCTTTCTACCTCTGAGCCCAGACCTAGACTTTTATTCAGGTGCCTCAGACAGGGTGGGGAGCCCTACTGGGGAATCAGAAAGTATATGGTATGTGTACCCCAGATCAGCAAAGCCTACATATAAATGTGAGAGAACTGAAGGCAGTCCACCTAGGCTTTCAGGGTTTTTCGACCATGGTCCACAACAAAACATAGTGTTACATGCGGACAATACCATGGCGTCAGAATGTATCCGAAAACAAGGCAGCACCCATTCCTTTTCTCTTTTCAAGGCAGCAAAAGATCTACCCCTGTGGGTGGAACAAAATCGAGTGACACTGGTCACCTGATTTATCCAGGGGAGGTTAAATGTTATGGCAGACAAGCTGAGCTGTTGAAAGTAGGTCCTTCCCACCAAGTGGACCCTGGATCCCCTGGTTTGTCTGGATCTTTGGAAGCTGTGGGGCAGGCCAACGATAGGCCTGTTTGCCACCTCCAAAAACCATCACCTTCCTCTTATTTTGCTCTCCAGCCCCATATCTTGTATGGACAACAGATGCCATACCGCAAGATTGATCCAATCTGGATCTGGATGCTTTTCCATCCTTCAGCATGGTCAGGGAGGTGTTAAACAAGTTTCGGTCACATCAGAACACAACTATGACACTCATAGCCCCGTTTTGTCCCCTGAGGAAGTGGTTCCCGGACCTTCTTCGGCTACTGGTAGATTATCCAAGACTTCTTCCCGAAAAAATTTTCTTTACTCAGGCAACCCCAGTTCAGAAGACACCACCAAGGGTTGTCCTCTTCCCCTGACAGGCTTCAGACTGTCCACAAGCTTGTCTGAACAAAATTTTTTTCAAGGGGAGCTGCAGAGGCTATTGCATGATGCAGGCAAAAATCTTCTAGCCTCGTCTACTGGGCCAAGTGGGCAGTCTTCTGTCGGTGGTGCCACAACCACAATGTCTCTTCCTCTGAGACCACTGTAATGCAGATTGCTAATTTCCTCCTTTACCTGAGGAACTCTAGGAATTTGTCTTCCTCCACCATTAAAGGGTACTGAGCTATGCTTAGCTCAGTTTTTTTAAACATAGAGGCCTGGATCTTTCATTGAACTTGTATGTTAACAACATGTTAAAGTCCTTTGAAACAACGAAACAGAGGAAGGACAATCTGGTCTCCTGGAATCTGGATGTAGTGCTGAAGTGGCTAACGGGTCCAGCTTTTGAACCCCTTCACTCTGCTTCCCTTAGGAATCTCACATGCAAGGCACTCTTCCTCTGCTTTAGCTACAGCTAAATGCATTAGTGAAATTCAAGCCATTGATAAAAGGGTAGGTTTTCCCAAGGAGATGCCGTTTGCTCCTTCACCCTAGGTTTTTTGGCCAAAAACAAGGACCTATCCAAGCCCTGGCCTCGTTGATTTACCATTAAGAATTTAATGGACATTTTCGGTAATGAGGAAGAGGGGAGAGACCTTTGTCCAGTCAGAGCTCTTAGGTACTATCTGAAGAGGACAGAAAAGATCAGGGGTCCATCCTGTAACCTCTGGTGTTTGGTTAAGAACCCTTCTTGTCCTCTGTCTAAGAACGCCTTGTCATTCTTCCTGAGGGATTTGATTTAAGAAGCACATCACAGATCCAAATTTATCAAATTTCAAAGCAAAAGCTCATGATCTCAGAGAGGTGTCTACCTTTTTGGCTTTCAGCCATATGTCCTTGACTTCCATTATTCAATTAGCCTACTGGAAGTGCAGGTCTATTTTCACCTCTCACTATTTGAAAGAAGTGGAAACAGTGTTTGAAGATTGCAGTACCTTGGGATCGTTATTGGTAGCTGGCATGGTATTGGGTGAGGAATTATAGGAAGCACTCTTTCTCCTACGATCTCTTTGCTGTGGTGTAGGGTTCTCAAGTCTTGGGAGCCTGGGAGTACAATATTCCTGGAGTATCCACCAGTCTTAGTGGATAGGTTGTGGTGTTTTTTATAAGTATTTTCAGAGTAGGTGACACTGTTGTTTGGTTGTTTTTTAATATTGGTACTGCGCTCAGGGCAAGGGCACCTTTTGTTTGCTTTGCCAGCAATCAGGCCTTTCATCCACTGCAAAGCTCCCACTCAAGTAGAGGCAACCCACGGCTCAACAGCCATGCCACTACTGGTTAAGATGAGCACCAACCAGAGGCAGTATTCACCTGCAGTAGCTGTCTTACCAGGTAAGGAAACAACAAACATTGCATTCAGTGCTGGCAAATTTTTTATTTCAAAGTCATTACCATGCCTTAATGTTTTGGAGTAGAATGTGTCCATGTATCCCACCTCCATTCAGTGTGAGATTTAGCTATGTAATTACTTGGTAAGTTGCTTATATGAAAATTACATTTTCATAATAAAATTAAGTTTCATATATACTTAGCGAGTAATTACAGAATCAGAGCCCACCCTCCTCCCCTCATATGGACATAAGGGCACAAACAAATTGAGCTTACCTGCCAGGTTGTTTCCTGTGTTCTCTGTTAGGGGGCGGGACCTGTCACCTACACAAAACAGAAAGAAGTGCTACCATGAATTTTTTTAGAAGTTGCGGTGAGAGTTGGAAATGTCAGCTATGTAATTACTTGGTAAATATATATGAAACTTAATTTTATTATAAAATTTTTTTTTTTTTTATCTATCAAATTTTTTTTTTTTTTTTTTTTTATCTATCAAGGCATTGAGCTAATTGCTTTGATCCTGAAGCCTGACTGATTTATTGATAAACTTTGATTAAGCCCTTCTACTGAGGGAAAATCTTGAAATTACTTTATAGTAAGACTGATATTTATTTGACTCCAAAACAGGCAACAGTAAGAAACCACCAAATGCAAGAGCTGAATCGTTTCATACACTACTACACACGGTTTAAAAATCATCAGAATTCTTTGCAAATGGAAGAACCACTGTTGAGAAGTGCCAGAGATAAGATGGAAGTGCTTGCAACTTCATTGCCTTCACAAGAGCAACAAGGCCAAGGTAGTTGTAATTTGGAATTTTTGGTATACAGTATTTTCCTTTTAGTTGTAGTGCATGTGTCTAAGTTATGGATTTGAGTATGCTCATTTGTTGTAAAGCTTTAGTATCTCCCCAGTGCCTTTGGTTATTTGCATTTTCAGCTTTCTCTCAGTCATTTGACTTGAGTAAATCATTTTGAGCGGTGTATGACAATGCATCAAGTTGTACATAGATAAACTGATTCAAACTATTTAGTCAAACTTTCAACTACCAACAAAGAGTTAGACATGTCAGTAAGCAATTGTTGAAGTAGTGCAGGTGGGTGCTCCATTAGAGAATGTTCTTAACTTGCTTGAGTTAACTTTTTATCGTATGTAGAGGTTAACCTGTAACATGCTTAGTTGTATTTACTTAAGATCATCCTATTTTTTTTATTTTTCATTCTTCACCTTTTCCCTGTTCATGAATAAAGAGTTTTCTTAATATACCATATCATGATCATGTGTACCTTGCATGCACCATCAAGAAAATGTATATGTTTGGGTTGTTTTTGTATTTCAGATATTTGTGACTGAAGTAAGACTCAAAGCATGTCTGGTTGTGCTATTCCAAGTCCATAGTTGATGACCTCATATCATTTGTACATAATCAGCAAAAAAGATCCATTTAGTGTTTGTTATTTTGAATTACAGTGTAGGGCTAATGTTCTTTTACCATATTTACATAGCTCCCTCCCTCCTACCAACACCCCCCTCTTACTTCATGCTTAGTTGTTGCTCAGGCCTTTGTTACCTCACTTTCTGAAGGTGGACTGACATTTAAGGGAAAATTTGTCCCTTGTTATGCAGAGCTTAAAGGCAGATTATCAGTGATGCTTAGTTTAGATTGGTCCAGCCATCTACTATGTCAGGGAAAGGAGCAGTCTTTGTTGCTCTGGAATATGTTGAAAATATCCTAAGTCCATTCAAGAGAACAATGATTTAGGTAGTCCTCTCAGGATCCATGAAAAAATGGACATTTCTATTTGCTCTATGACATGAAACATCTACTTGGATGTAGGTGTATGTGAAAAATACCTTGTGGATGGACATATATTTTAAAATAGACATTCTGTGTATAAAATTACTGGTGTGAATACAAGACTTAATGTCAAGACTTTGGACTCTTCGTTTAAGGAATTGTTTTGTGTGTGTGGGACCCTCTCAAATCATTCAGTTAGTATGACCATCATTGCTGTTCTTCAAGGGGAGAAATTTACCTATCAAATCCTTTTCCTAATACTGTACACATTTATGCAGTTCATTTCATTATACATATATATCCATATGAATTGTAAGTCAAAAAAGCTATTGAATATATATTACTTGGTGTATACTGTATTAACTTGGTGTAGATAGTGATTAATTTTTCAGCTTTACATACTCCTTTACCCTCTTATATCATCTTAGGTGTACGAGCATACAATGATTCTCTTTGCTTGCTGTTTATAATTTTCCTCTTCGTATCATACCCGTTTCATCAAACTTTGTCTGTTCCCTGGAGTATCATGCTGTCCTCTTGAAATTTATCTTTTCAAACTGTGAATTTGTTATGTGTCCCTAGTGTGATAGTTCTCATTTTTTATATCTTGTCATTTTATAACTCATTACTGTGCCTGTATATCTGACCTAGATGAAAATATGTTTCACCACAAACCCTTTACTTTGACATATCCTATTTGTGCATTAAGTATGAATTCTAATCACATCGTTCCACTGTATAAGAAAAAATATGATATGGCAGCTCAGGTAGGGTGGCTTATGTGAGTAATTTCCATTTGGGCCTCAGTTGCTAATTGAATCACTCATTGTGTTCTGAAAATGGGTCAGTAGCTCCAGAGATTTCCATATTACTGTTCAGGATTACCAAGTGGAGTCAGTTTCCATTTTATTTCTTTCATTTCTCTCATATTTTTTTTTACTTTGGCAATAAATGTAATAATACTATCAAAGTTTTCAGTAAAGCATCAACTTCTAAACAGCATTGATAGGTTTTCTTTTCTTAATGGAGAAATTTTCTGGAAGTTCTTTTATTTTGTCTTTTTGTTCACTGGCATTAATTATCTTTTTTTAGTCTTTTGATTGGTAGAACTTGTTTGGTAACCAGTTAGTGATTATCTTACTCATTTTATTTGCTTGAAGTGGAAGTGTTCGTTTTCAACTAACAAAAGCTTTAGCTAGTCAGCATTTTTGTTTCAAATTAGTGGCCTGTTGTTTCTTCCAGCTGAATTTAGATATTTTCATTCATTATTTGTTACTATATGACACACACACACACACACACACACACACACACACACACACACACACACACACACACACACACACACACACACACACACACACACACACACACACACACACACACACACACACACACACACACACACACACACACACACACACACACACACACACACACACACACACACACACACACACACACACACACACACACACTATTATGAACTCTTGGTCACAAATATTTAAAGTTTAACAAGTGGCAAGAGCAGGCTCCTTTTTGTTTTAAAGATCAGTGCCACAAAGGTTGAGTTACAGCCAGGGCGGGGAAGATCACAAACAGAGGATAACGAAAAATACTAAATCTTAATTATTTATGACAATAAATTACTATAACTCAATGAAACCCCACAAAAAGAACTGGATAAGGCTGTACAAAAAAAGCCTTCACCTAAAATAATCTCTTTCACACAATAGAACAAGAGAGAGCAATTAGGAGGAGGAAGGAAAACAACCTATTCCTATAAAAACCCTGAAAACTTTAGTAGGAGAGAATGAAAGGGGGAAGAGCCTTACTCCTAAATATTACAAATACCCAAAATATAAATGTTCATAAATTACTTATAAACAGATGACAAATATAACTAGCCCAACACTAAGGTGTTTCAACGCTGGAGTAAAGTAAGTGGTGGCACCATGCACACACGGATGCCCAACAACAGTTCCGGAGTCACTAGGGGACTGCAGCCGGAGGATACACTGACCCGCGTCAACACAGAATTAAAGATTGCACTGCCCCGGTGTCACAAAGAATCTTAACACTACGTCATATTCGTGTGTTACCATCAGTGAAAATAGTCCCATTTTAGTCACTTCATTTTATTTAATACCTCCTTCTTTGGAGATTTCTCCGCAGAAACAACAATAATGGGCTCTTTATTCTTTTCCAAGTAATTTTTCATGGCAAAGCAATATGCTTTTACATGACCCTTCCTATTGCACCTATAACAGCTTAACCTAGACTCCTAAGATTCTCTACGTCCACTACCACCACCAGCCCTACTGCTATTCACGTTGCTACATGATTCTACACTACCGTTTCTACTACTATTTACGATACAGTTTACACTTGCCTTTTGATCAAAATCAGTATTTCCGTTACAGGGAGAGAACATTTTAGAAATATCTTTCTTTAACGTGTCTTGCCTTTGTACAAGAAAGTACTCATTAGAGGTAATTGCCACCTCCTGCAAAGAATCAATTTTCAATTCCTCCAATTTCTCCAAATGAATCTTTAGCTCCCTTGACACAGATCTCTGAAATTCTTCGGTCAAAATGAATTCCC
Source organism: Macrobrachium rosenbergii (assembly GCF_040412425.1). Classification (NCBI taxonomy): domain Eukaryota; kingdom Metazoa; phylum Arthropoda; class Malacostraca; order Decapoda; family Palaemonidae; genus Macrobrachium; species Macrobrachium rosenbergii. The sequence continues at coordinate 17,864,289 of NC_089792.1, forward strand.
TAAATTTTTCAAAAGTGTTATCCTCCTTGGACATTAACCAGTCGTCCATGAACTGTTCTTTCTTTCATGCCAATTCCACGAAAGTAATTTCAGGATTCTTTTCAAAATTACTAAACTTTTGTGTATATGCCTCCAGAACGAGATTATAAGCTTTCAGGATTATTGCCTTTACAGAATCATAATCAGATGACAAGACCTCGTTAAATGTATTGTACACACGCTGGAACTTACCTTTTAAACGACACTGTACCAAAGTGGTCCACATGTCCCGAGGCCAGTTTAACTTTTTAGCAATCCTTTTAAAAGAAATAAAGAATTCAAGGACGTCGTCTTCGTTAAATAAGGGAGCAACTTTAAGGGCACTTAAGAGGGGAATCGCTCACATAGAATAATGCTCTGATTTTTATGAAATTTTTGTATGTTATACAGATATATAAGGTGATGTTCCAGAAAAAATTCAAAGTGATCGGATGATTATTTTGGTTTTTATTTAAAAAAAATAAAAATAAAAAAAAAATGTAACTCCGCCTTCATTTTTAGAGCTATTGCAATGCGGCTTTATACACAGAAAGTATATCATAGTAGGAAACAAACTTTAAGAACAGTTTTTCCATTTTTTTTTTGTTTTTGGATGGGGGCCAAAGGGGAATTTTCCCCAGAAAATTTTTTTTTATTTGGTTATCACGGGTTCCTCGTCAACCTAAGAAAAAATCTAGCCCCAAAAAAATATTTGTCTTTCTTTCCTCTTTCCAATGGTATATTTAACTTTAAAATCGCCCTAAAAATAAAAAAGTAGTTAGCGTTTGAAGTGCACAAAAGTGAAAACTGAGAAAAATGGCCGTAAACTTCAACAAGTGTTTTTTTTTTTTTTTTTTTTTGGCACTCGTGGAAAAAACTTATCTTAGAGCAAAACATGTTACAAACAAATGTTAAATACTCACTAGCACTTACTTCAGACTTCCTTTCCTTTCTAATAGTTCTTAGTATTTTTTTTTTTTTTTGGTTTCTGGCTCCAGGTCCCCCCTAAAAAGGGGTATTATTCACTTGAGAGGGGTATGCTCGTCAAGTACCACCTAACTCCCTCGTCGCCTGGTTTTGAAACCAAGAAAGAAAAAAGCTTAGTATTTCCCAGGATCATATTCTTTGCTCATTTTTAGCCGTTTTTTTCACTTCTTGGTCCTTTTTGTTCTTTGGCGTTTATTTCTGTAGCCTTTTTGTCTCTCGAATACGAAGAACTTTTTGATGCTTTCACTTGTGCCAAACAGATTGTTGGTGCCAGACATAAGAGGAGTTAGGTGATGTAAAATCAAAATAATTAATAAATTAGGCGGATAAAGGAAAAAATGACTTAGTCATTAGAGCCAAACGTCAGCACTACCTCATGTGTGAAGTGCAGGCCAGAACCCCTTAATTTTAGTATTTCGAAAAAATGCTTTGACCACGTGATAACAGAGGTGTTGCTCATGTCTTACGGTCATTTAACCAGTTTTGGAAATTTCAAAAATATTCATCAAAAATCAAAGAGGAAGCCCCCTTAATAAACTAAATTTATCATACTGTTATTAGCCAATAACTGCAATTTTAACAATTGAATTTCATGATCCCTTTCTTGTGACCTTTCTTCAGCCTGTAGCTGAAGAGCTTTAAATTCCAATTCTTTAACCTTTGATTCTTCCTTCAAAATATTCAATTTCCATTCGCTTACCTGACCATCATTTACATCATTACTTCATTACCTGTTTCCCTATTTTTATTACTAACACTGTCCTCTTTTTCCTCAACATCTCTGGCACTTAACTCTTCCTTCTCATTTTCAACATTTTCATTACCATTCTCTGTTTCCTTATCTGATGCTACACAGGGTTTCTTTATAAAACTTAGCAGCTTTAATTACCTCAATAAAAGCTGACCTTTCCTGACTTCTGTAGCCAAATCCAAACCTAGAAACTCGGCTAAGATCTGTAACTGATCTCGTTGTGGAACAGAGAGATTCCTCTCCCAATCGGGACTGCCAAAAAATCAGGCAGCAGAGGTCTCTTCCTCCCCAAAATAATGAATAATTACTTGGTAGATAGGGTAGACCTATAACAATCTACCTAACCCTATTCACTGACCTAAACACCTCTTGGAGTGCACTTGCGAATTACGCTGTCAGATGATCTTGGCAAGGTCGGCAAAATATGTTTTGAACATATGTCACAAATATTTAAAGTTTAACGAGCGGCAAGAGCAGGCTCTTTTTCATTTTAAAGATCAGTGCCACAAAGGTTGATTTAAGGCCTAGGGACAAGATCACCAACAGAGCAAAACACACAGAGAATATTGCTTAAAGAGGATAACGAACAATACTAAATCTTAATTATTTACAGTGGACCCCCACCTATTTGCAGTTCCAGATTCGCGGCTTCACGTATTCATTGATTTCTCTGTGGAACATATACAGTATACACATTATTCACGGAAAATCGCGTATTCACGGTATCTTTTATAGAGAAATATTCACAAGTTAGTACATGTACTTTATTTTCATATTTCCATGACTAAATGCACTTTTTGTGATAAAACTTTCAAAATATTCAGGCATAAGCATTTTTAGAGGGCTTTTTGGTGTTTTGAACCATCAAAATAGTCAGTTATAAGCATTTTTAGATTGGTTTTAAGTATTCGTGGGGCTTAGTGGTACGCATCCCCCGTGAATACCGAGTGCGGAATGTATTACAAAAATTTAACTATAACTCGGTGAAACCCAAAAAAAAGAACTGGATAAGGGTGTACAAAAAACCTTCACCTAAAATAATCTCTTTCACATGATAGAACAAGAGACAGTAATCAGGAGGAGGAAGGAAAACAACCTACGTATTCCTATGAAAGCCTTGAAAACTTTGTTAGGAGAGAACAAAAGGGGGAAGAGCCTTAATCCTAAATATTACAAATACCCAAAATATAAATGTACATAAATTACTCATAAACAGATGACAAATATCATTGGCCCAACACTAAGGCGTTTCAACGCTGGAGTAAAGTAAGTGGTGGCACCATGCACACATGGCTGCCCTACAACAGTTCCAGAGTCACTAGGGGACTGCAGCCGGAGGATATACTGACCCGCATCAGTAACGTCAGTCAAGAATAAACACAGTTTATATCCTTACTGGCTATCAACACAGAATCAAGCATTTTCATGACTCGGAGGTTTGCAGGAGGGAAAGACAGGATGTCCTCCCAAGGGCAACAGGTGAGTCCAGAGATGCGAGGCAATGAGGGAGTACAAGTAGTGCCCTCCACAGCACATAGGAAAGGCTCCGGACCAGAGCACAGGAGATGCCTCTCAGTAAACACCAGGGTTGCAGCTGCAACAACAACTTTACTTCAGTCAGAGAGGAGCACCAGCAAAGTCCTTCGCAATACAGAGGAAAAGGGGGACCTCAAATGCAGCAAGGCCTTCAGACTGTATAAACTCTCCAGAGTATCTCCTGTGTTTTGATGTCCTGCAAGAATAAGGTCAACCTCCACAACAAGGAGCCAAATACACACTGGCCTCATCCTCAGCCAACAGTCCCCACCAAATGTGAGGCAACGTACAGGAAACCACCAAACAAGCATCCAGCTGAAAAAATAAATGTAAAGAGAAAAAACAAATTTTACATTCTCACCTGGTCTGCTTACTGTTTTCCTTATTCAGGGGTCCAATCTGGGGTCTTGCTTGTACACCTTGAAAAATCTGACTGCAATTGCTAGGTCAGGCAGGAAACGTAACAGAAAAAACAGTTGGGCTGAGGGCCATACTTCAACAAGGGGCTTGCAGATAAACACGTAGATTTCCCTTAAATGGAATATATTTACAATTAAACACATCAATCAGAAGACTGGGGAATGACAGGCAGATCCAACAGGGGCTGCCACATGGTTAGTTATGCTATCACTGTTAGAAATTTGAATAGTCTATGATTAATCATCTTGAAAGGGATACTGAAGAATTGATTGCAGTGGGCTTTTCACTGCAAAAAGCACAAGACAAGTCGATGTTTCCACAGCCGATGTACCATCTACAATTTGATAATGCCAGTGGTTACACAAGGATAATTATAATGATCTCGGCGCGGAGTGGGGCTGCACAGAGGTGCCAAGATAACTAGTTCTGGTACAATATACTTGCATTAAAATTCACACTGAGCTAAGTGAGTCAGGTCTTTGTGATAACGCGCACTTCAAAAAAGAAAATGAGAATGCAGTTGGAGATTAAAGATACATAACTGTTGAAAACCCTCCAGTCAGGACGTTATAACGGGCAATGGAGGGGCCTCGTCAATTTCACCAGCTCTGGAGGGGACGAGTTTAATGGGAAAATGCATGGGTAATGCGACTGGGTGGTAGAAAGGTGACCATGTGGAGAGCTGAATGGGAAAAATGCCTGGGGTAATGCGACTGGGTGGTAGAAAGGTGACCACGTGGAGGGGTCAGCTCACTGAGGAGCATGCAAGGGGTAGTGTGTCGGTCTGCTGACATGGTGTTCTGAGGTCGACAGCTGCTATTTCTCGCCTTATATGACCTCGGGGTCTTATTTTCTTGCTCCTACCAGAGGTCACTGGGAGCGTAATATGGTGGTCGTGTCACCTCGTTTTCTATGTTGGGATCTTTCCCAAATCCTGGTGACTTCTGGCAACCCATGTTCCCCAGTTTTTATGGGGAACTCAACCTTTCTGGCAGATTTTCAGCAGGCTTCATCTCCGTTCACCTTTTATCTGAAAAGATGTAATACAAGCAGTCACCAGGTCTTTAGAAAAGATAAACAGATGCACCAAAAAGGGGAGTGTGGAGAGAAATTCACATAGGGGCTGAGTTTTTCATGCCCTCCTCAGTTAGGTATCAGTGCGAAATTGTTATTTTGGGGTGCAAAACAGTTTGGAGGTATAGGTTTGCTTTCAGAAGTGGTTTCCCACTTAACACAAATAAAAATTAAGCAAATTATTACTGTGTATATATATATATATATATATATATATATATATATATATATATATATATATATATATATATATATATATATATATATATATATATATATATTTGTATGTATGTGTATGTATGTGTATGTATATATATATATATATATATATATATATATATATAGATATATATATATATATATATATTTTATATGTATGTGTATGTATATATATATATATATATATATATATATATATATATATATATATATATATATATATATATATATATATATATATATATATATATTTGTATGTATGTGTATGTATATATATATATATATATATATATAATGTATATTTGTATGTATGTATATATATTTTTATATATATATATCAGCCCATCTATCTATGTATCTCTCTCTAACATGGGCCCAAAAAATGCCAAAAGGTAGAAAGTTAATGCTATATATTCAGAGAACAACTGTCTCCCTCAAGGCAGGTAATGAATGAAATTAGATTAACAGAAAAGTGGTATTTATACTAAGAGTTCCAAAGGTCAGCTATTCTGTCACTCCAGTTGACACCTTAATCTTAATTGAGAAAGCGATTCATAAGGCAAACATAATCTTCTACCGTCCCCCTCGAAACAAGACTAGAGAGATGCCCAGCAATAAAATCAAAATCCCCACATCTGGATAGTATTAAGATGTTGACACAGACACTTAGACACTCTAACCCTTTTGCCTTTACCTACCCAAATACCTTGCCAATCCCTAGTGCGTCCAAAAAGCCTGTCCCCAAAGACACAGGAGTATACGAATTCCCTTGCCTTGACTGTGACCAATCCTACATTGGTTTTACAGGTAAATCACTCCCCAAGAGATTAATACAACATAAACGTTCAATAAGGTATGGCCAACAAAGATTGGCTATTTTCAACGACATAAATAAACTGGAATTTTTCACTTATAATTTATAGCAGCAATTGTCGGTTCAAAAGCCAGTTGGTAGAATCAGCACTGATTAAACAAAGAAATATGATGAACCTCTCAAAAGGAGCTTGGGACTCAGATGATATAAATAAAATTTTCCTCCGACCAGGGATTATAAAGATTAAGAAGCTGTCAACTGGAGTGACATAACAGCTGACCTCTGGAACTCTTGGTATAGATACTGGTTTCCTGGTAAAACTTATTTCATTCATTACCTGCCTTTAAGGGAGGCAGTTGTTCTCCGAAATATATAGCATTAACTCTCTACCTTTTGGCATTTTTATGGGCTCCTTTTATTACGTGGAATTCTGTTTTAACAGAAAATATTTGTCATATATATACACAGGCAGTCCCTGGTTTAAGTCGGGGGTTCTGTTCCCTACGCCGTGTCGTAAATTAAAAATCATTGTAAACAGAAAAATCGTAGAAAATCGTCAAAAATCCTAAGAAAACCTTACTTTTAACACTCTGGGTGCATTGAAAAAGATGTAAACTAGCTTTTTATTGAGTTTTTCATAAAAAAAATTTTTTTTTATTTTTCTGCTGTTTGGGAGCAATTTTCTTCCGTCGGATCGATTAGCCTGTATCGTAATCTTGGAACATGCATAAGTTAACCGAAATAATTTCTGATGAATATATTTGAAAAGCGTCGGAACATCGTAACCTGGGAGCGTCATAAGCGGACCATCGTAACCGGGACTGCCTGTATATATATATATATATATACAGTCCACACATCCACTGGAGTTATTCCTGTTTTCCACTTTGTCTAGCCAGAACTTTGGCTCCTTTTTATCATTCCTCACTTTTAATTATACACAGTTCAAAAACACGCCAAACCGCCTGAAAACATTCCAATGCTATGTTGTACATTTCTCACCTTTTGACTATTCTTAATATACATGCAGTATATAGACAACACATCTTAATAGTTTCAATTCTCTTTTCAGTTATACGTAATATCCACATTTTCCTCTATAAGTCCCTTCATACAGTCCAACATTTGCATCCATGAGAATTATTTTTAAGTCTTTCACTTATGTTCCTGCTGCCTTCCTAATTTCACTCTATGAAATTCAACCTTTTTCTCAGCTTCTATCATTGTCTGTTGTATTTTTCCCAAGCACACCAATGAATCAATCCCTCTTCCATTCTTTCTTCATCCATTCTTTCTGTTTTCCATATTTACTTAACCTTACTTATGCTAATATTCCCTTCCAAAGCATCCATTTACAAATGTCAAATTTGCCAGTGCTTAACACTATTGTCTACAAGTACTAGCCTTTCCATTCATGAACTCTTTTTCTTTTCTGCAATTTTGCACCTACGGTTGTCTCTTCTCTGACTTCTTATCACTCGTCAAAAAAAAAAAAAAATTAAAATCTGAGACTTCTTATCACTCATCAATAAAATTTAAGGAAACTTGACATATCCTCGTGTGGTTTCAATTTACACTAAACTTTTCACTACTTTTTACATTATCTAATCTGCATAATTTAAAACAAGTTTTGATTTCACCATAAAACTAACTGTTAACTGTAAATTATCGTCTGCCACAATATCGGCACCATACAGATCGTGTGCCTCTGCTGTTCTACGATCATGTTTTTTCTGGGACCTCCTTGTGCCAAAAATGGCCTATCCGATTACCTTCAAACTTGTTAAGTGACTGCTTCATAAAATACACGATAGCAGCATCCGCTTCCTTTTTCCCATCTGCACTGCTCTTCCTTTATCAATTCCTCTGTTATCTGTCTTACTTCCTCAACCTAAACTTACAATACCTTCTCAGGTATGCTCAGAAATGTTGTTCCCAAAATCTACAACATTTCTTTTTACTTTGTTCTTTATATAACACTAATCTTATCATCCAACTTCTAAGTGAAATTTCTTCATTCCTCCAGATACACCTTACACACCCTTGTCTGGCATGCAGCTGAACCAACACCCATATACCACAGCATCCCATTTGTAATAGCTTTTATCCTGGACAGCCTTAAAAACATTCTTCTTTCAAGTATGCATTCTCAAAATAGTCTATCAGAGCTTACTTAATCTTCTGGAAAGCATCTTTTTTGGTACCTTTCTCGTGAGATCCATTCACTCATTAATTTTTCAAATCATTCATCTCCTGTACAAATTCCGTTTTTCCTTTACTTTGTCCTTCCCTCACATGTATATCTCTACATGATCCTGTATTTCTGGAGACTGCTGGTTAAACAATATCCTTCAGCCTTTACTGAATTTCTCGTTTTATTAACTCCACCATGAAATATCCTCATGTTTGGAGTACTCTCCGCCCAGATACCCAATCCATGCACTTGCATACTGCCATCCACACCTTTGTTAAGTACCTTTAACTCAAACTTGCTCGTTGTAATTATATTCATAGTCATATTTGAATCTTCTTCCAACTAAAATAATTTTTTCCTCACATTTTCATTTTCAATTTACTCCAGACAATGATTAATATACCTGATAATCACTCACCTTCACGCCAACTCTCTCTTCCACCTATCCTTTACTAATGCATAATAATCACTGTTCTTTTCAACATTTTCTTTTCCTCAAGTATACTTATGGATATTTCTCCTTGGGAAACAAGCCCTTCAGAACATATCACAAGACTCCATTTCCAGTCACATCAGGCCTTCCAAAACTAGAAACTGTATCCTCCTTTGTACGACCTTTTCTTAGAATTTATATTACCGGTAGCACAACCAACCTTTCTCCAAATAACCAGGCAGACTGAGAGATCACAGAAACTTACTTTTTTCTGTCTCACTTTTTCATTCAAGTATCATATGCAATCAAAATAACAGAAAAGTAACTTACGTACATTGGTCACAGACTCTTTGTAAGGGAACTTGGTGAAGGTGTAGGTGACTGTCTGTGCTTGCACTCCAGTGGCTGCCATCAGTGCTGGGCGAGCTACAAGTAGTGACAGGACATGGCAAGCACTGTAGCCAAGGCTCTTCCTCATGCATAACTCTGTACAGTGTCGAGACTGGTAGATACTTTACCAGCAATAGGCCCATTGTGCGTATTATACAACTGCCTTGTTAATGCTTTTTGCTGACATTGTGTCCATTAATACAGAACCAAGTAACAAATAGTAATACAATTACGTTATCTATGGTAGTACTTAACAGTTATACGCTGAAACTGTCACCGCCGTTAGAAAACCATCTCGAGTCAAAGCAACATTCTATCTGCAGTGTTCAAAGTGTAACAATTTTATAAAAGAAAACCAAAGGGGGCGTTGTGTTAAATTAACAATACTTCAATAATCATTTAAGGCATATTATCAAGTGAAATTAGGACTTTATTAAGCTTTCTTCAAGTACATTTACTCGTAAATAATTAATTCCTATATTCTTTGATTTTCAGTATGAATTTCCTTTTCTGATCGCCAACTTCTGACTCTGCAGGGTGGAAAAGCACTATCAGTCACTTTCCCAAGTGCCGAGGATTAGCACTTGTCATCTCAACCTGCCCTAACATTGCATTATTTTTTATGGTATATATATATATATATATATATATATATATATACTGTATATATATATATATATATATATACTGTATATATATAGTATGTATGTATGTATACATATATAGTTACATTTGCTAACCTACTAAGTTCTAGATTTTCTAGATTAGTTTCATTTGTTAAGAGTTCCAGGAAGGGGCTGATTTGGATGTGTGTTGTAGTTTGTAGATTTTATTCAGACTAAAAGAAGGGAATAACGAATATGTGCTGTTTACGCGCAGGTGGCACCACGACTGGCCAACGAGAAAAACTAAATACTAAAGAAAGCTGACTTACAAGTGACGAGCGCAATGCCACCATCATGACATGAACAAATAAATCATAACATGCTAACAGCATTCTTCTCAATCACGAAGATATATATACTGTGGTATATATACGGAGTAAGATTTTCTCGTGTAGTAACAGGACACCAAGAAGACAACCAATCAATTTCCTTGTTTATTTACACCATCACTTCAAGAATCCATTTCCACTATGCATTCGTGAGGTATACTTTTTATATCTATACTATTTCCCGACATTGTGTTCTGTTCAGTTTTCATTTGAAGTTATGTAACCAAATATTTTATTAACACATTGGCTATTTATGCAAATTATTAGATTGTACAATTGTCTGATTCTATTTTCGTGTTTTTTGTAGCCCTGATGGTGGGAATGGCTTCCCAAAACAATTAAAACAATTACCAAAACAAATGTCATATGCAAAATAACCACAATGATCATTATTAATACCTTTCGGTACAATAAACAAGGAGTCACATTAGTGAAGTTAACTACATAATTAACAAATTAACAGCAGCAGTCAACAATAGTCAATACAATGAGGCAATAACCAAAACAGGGCATTAAAAATAAGAGGTACAATAACAAAGCGGTAACACTCAACAATAATATTAGAGACATATCATCACCTTAACATAATGACCTACCGTGCCATTCAAAAATAATAATACACTACAAACTTACTAGGGAGCCTCTTGCTCACACAAAGACATACTAAAACCTCTCCAATAATTATTACTGTGCTCCTTTCAAAATAAAAGTAGCAACAATTGTCAGTGTATTACAACTCATAAGAGCCCAACTCAACTGGGAATAATAATCTGCCTTTCGTTGGAGTAACAGCGAAAGATCCACAAGGGCGACCACCGCACATTGATGAGCAATCTCCAATCCTCCATCACCGGACGACCTCGATCAAGGCGGTGCAACAGCAATAAGGCTGCCAACGAAGAATTCATTCTTCCACACTGGCGATTATGGTTTAGTCAGCCCTCAGCCTCTTTGGAACTATCCATGGTCCTCCTCAGCACTGGAGCCATCAACAAAACACATGCCGCTTAAAGACCATCTCCGACTCCAAGGTGCCGAGTTACTGACAAGAGAGATTGTACTTTTCCAAGTTGTAGTATAGTTTTATATATTCTCTTTAAATTTACGTAAAGTGGAAATGCGTATTATGTAGAAGGAAGGATATTGTGTTTTGTTGTGTTCATATTTAGTAATTAAGGGCATTGTTTTAACTGTTTCGTGTGTAATATTGCTTAGCTACCGATATTGGTTTTTTGTTTGGTAGCTAGTCGAAGGTTTAGTGTCGGTCAAAGACGGCCGTGAAGTCGCCCTTCATAACTTTGATACAGAGTGGTTCAAGCTGGGTGGGGACTCAAGAATGCAGCTATAATTATTAGGTATCTACAACCCACTTTAAGTATTCCTATTCATCTTAAAGTACATTTAGGAAATCTCCTTTAGGAGATATGGTTATCTAAATGTAAGGATAATTTCTGCGTGTGTGCTTTGGATGAGGGTGTAAAGTCATCTATGTTGTTCCGTGAAGTTCTGCTAAAAGTGTGTACCAAGATTGTATCCAATTCCATTTCTGTCTGTTCTTACTGTAAAGTGTACTAACTGGCTGTACTTATTGTTATGTATTATCGACCTCGGTCACTGAGGTTTATTACGCTCTGGCGGTGCCACCAGTCTGCCGCCATATAAACTGCTTGATCACAACAAAGTAGCAGTAACCTATCCTTGCTCGTTTCTTTCACACCTCTTAAAGTGGTGACCCGGAGTGGTTCCCCGGCCGTTAGCGGACCCATACAGCGACTCAGTCTTGGCTTCAGAACTTACTTACACCTTAAGCGGATTAATCGCCAGCACTGAACCGCGTTTGGGCGTGCTGACTCATTGGCAAAATCACTAGCGTCATTAGCGACCTCACACGCCACGCTCCAAGTGCGCTTTTGACGTGGAGTATCCTACTCCAGTTAAGAGGGCAAAGAGCTGCAGCATGGACCGACATCCTTCCCTCGTTCAGCCAACCGCTAACTCATGGATTTGGATGTCTACCCCCATATCACTCCGCACCAGCCGCGCCGAGCCTTCACGCTCCTCCACACCCCTGCCCGTGCCCCGCACTCTCCCCTGCCCGGCAGGACAATCACGGGTCGCCTTGACCTTAAAACTGCCGCTGTTCACGCAGGGGAACCCATCATCATGGCTGTACAGGGTCGAGAGCCAGTTCTGCATGGCGGAACTCACCGACGGAGTGCCTTAGGTGGATAGTGTACTTAACGCCCTGCCGGAGGAAATCTACAAAGCCCATCCCAGGTGTCCGACGATGCCCCTCACCTACCACCTCCTGAAGAAGTCCTCCTCGAGGCATGCTTCCCCGTCGGTCACGAGCTGGCCGCCCGCACTCACTTGGCGCCAGCTCCATGCAGGAGGCAGAGTCAGGGAGTCGGGGCGCTGACAAAGGACCTCCTCACCCTCCCAGACACCGACAGCACTGGAAACAAAACGAAATAAGCCTGTTGCGGAGCTCCTCCTCATCAGCTCCTCCTGGAGGTCCGACACAACTCGAGCCCCACGCCCATCCCCGGACGACCTGATCCGCACGGTGCAGAACCTGACGGACTCCGTGAGGGCAACGAAGCGGGTACCAGCACCCGCACTACCAGTCAGCACCATCCAGCAGGAGGAGGGCGCAGAGCAGGAAGTCAACGCCGTCGCCAGGAGGCGCCCAGTGCCTCACAACAGGTGGAATTCCCCGGGGCTGTGCCACTACCACAGGCGGTTCAGCAGGGATGTCCAGAACTGTCTGCCGCCCTGTTCATTCATCCGTTCAAAAAACGGGGGTGGCGGCGGCCAGCAGGACAGGCCGCCATGGCAGCAGAACCCAGGGGCCCAGAATCAGTAGGCTTTTGGCCGTCAGCTTATTAACTGCCTCAGGCAGGATGATGCTGGTTTATTGGCGGGGGCCGTTAGATCAATCTTCCGCATCCAGAGAGGACTCAGCGAGAATCAGACCCGCCGCCTTCTCCCGACAGCCGCCACCGGGTCCCCCATCCTCTCCTACAGCACCAGGACCTCGGCCGATCTCCATCCTTGACCAGAGATATTCTGGGACTTCATCATCGCTGACGTGAGGACTTCGATCCTGGTGGATTTCTTGCTCACTTTGCTGGCAGTCAACTGGCCGGTAGGAAGGCTCGACGCTCGACTCCTGCCAGTCTCCTCCCGCTGGCAATGGGACCCAAGGCGCCTCACCATCTGTTCCGCCACCTCCCACCTGCACTCACAGCTGCCTGATGGAGTTCCCGGAAGCAGGCCCGAGCTCCGCCTAAGTCCCGGGCCCCAGCCAAACATGGCATCTACCATCACATAAAAGACAAAGGGGGCCTCTGCACATGTGGAGCCTGAGGCTTCCTCAGCGCTTACAGAGGCCAAGAACGCATTCGCCGAAATGGAGCGGATGGGAATCTGCAAGAAGGCCTCCAGCCCGTGGGCGTCCCCCCTCCACATGGAGACCCTGTGGCGACTACAGGTGGCTTAACCGCCAACGGAATCCTGACCATTACCCCCGCTTCGAACATGCAGGACCTCCACCGCTTCCTTCCACAGGGCCAAAATTTTACTAAGTTGGACTTTGAAATCCTATTTTCAGGTACCTGTCGCTACCAGAGACACACTGCCAAAGACCGCCATCACGCTCTTTCGGGTCCTACGTGTTCGCTTCTCCACCTTTGCCTGAGGAACACTGGCTTACTTTCCCAGCTGCTCATGTGGACACCATCCTAGGGACCTGAAGTTTTATGCCTGCTACATAGATGACATCCTTATATTTTCCAGGTCCCACAGGAAGCACCAGAAACATCCGGGCAGTCCTGCAGCGCCTGGGCAGGAGAACGGCCTGGCTGCACGCTTTTCAACAAGTGCACCGCGCCCAGAGCCGTATTTCCTGGGGCTACTTAGATATCTCCCGGATGGTGTCCGCCCGCCACATCCAAAGTCGCAGCTGTCACCAGGCGTTTCCGCCCCACTCCATCAAGGCTGTCCAGAGTTCCTCGGGATGGTGCAACCAATACAGGAGGTTCATCCCTGGATCACCTACACCACGGCCCCTGACGGAAACACTCAAAGGCCATCCAAAGTCCTTGTTGTGGGGACACAGCCAGCAGCAGGCCTTCTCCCTGACGAAGGCCGCCCTCACCGAGGCAACCACCTAGGCCCACCAGGATCCCAGCGGCCCCCTCCAGCTGACGACGGATGCCAGCAACGTTGCCTGTGGTGCTGTCTTGGAGCAGGTCATCGACAGCGCCCCCCAAGCCCATCGCCTTCTTCAGCAAGAAATTCGACCCCGCAGAGGCCCGTTACAGCACCTTCGACCGGGAATTCTGCGCAGTGTACCATGCAGTCTGGCATTTCAAGTTCCTCTTGGAGGGCACGCCCTTCTAATCTACACGACCACCAGCCGCTGATACACGCCACAAAGCAGGACGATGGTCTTTCCAGGCAGCAGCGGCATCTCTCGGCCATCACCGAGTTCACCTGCTCCATCAAGTACCTCCCCGGCAGGAAGAACCCCGTGGCGGACGCCCTCTCCAGGGTCAAGTCAGGCAAACCCACACATAGGGCGTTCCCCCGATGTCCTCACGCAGATACGCCGACTAATCAGACGTTACCCATCGCCTTGTTGGGGGAGTATCTGTAAAGTCATCTGTAAAGCTGGTCTGTAAAGCTCGCCGCGTTACCAAAGTCTCTGCTAACCGCAAGATTTCTGTGGTGATGTCCTGTTTCTTTGCCTACAATTAGTCACGCTAACGATCAGGTCACGCAAAGTTCAATCATTTAACCTATGTATATATTTTGTTTACTCCGTTGTAAAATGTATCACATGTTTTTCTTTCACAGGCATCAAGATTGTATCCACCCCATTTCTGTCTGTTCTTGCATTGTAAAGTGTACTGGTTTGCCGCATTTGTTGTTATTTATTATCGGCCTGGATCATGAAACAGCGGCAGTAACCTTATCCTGCTCGTTTTCTGTACCTCTTAAAAGGTCGTGAACAGAGAGTGTGCTCACGCCAATCTAACTTCACTGTATTTCAAGCTAGAACATTGAATGCGCCAATAGTAAGTTCATATTGTTATTTAGTTATTTACACAACGCAATGTATTGGATATAATTATAATTTGAATTAAAACATAAGAATGTAAGTAACCTGTGTGTAGCATAAGACTTCGCTACGATTTAATGCACGCTTTCAAATCGTTTAGGCCATACAATAACAATAGATGATTTGAAATGCTATACTGATTCTGAATGAGTCGGAATAAATGGTGCCGTGACCTGGATTTCAGTGATTGGTTGTTATGACAGTGATCTGTATTGTTAATGCTTATGAAATTTAAGAATCATTGTGGATATTTGGCATTAAAGATAGAGCTGCGGATCGCTGATGGTGGTGGCCATTTTAGAATGTCATGTGTTAGCCTAGCCTGAAATGGAATAGTAGGATTGACCTCGTGAATCATTGCTTACTTCAGCTGAAGCTTGATAGTAAAAGTCAGTGGAATTTGAGTCTTCTTTCTTTATTTGTGATCATTGCACATTGAATAAAATTGCTAAAATGGCTGTGGCCTATCCAGACATATTTTGCATAGAGCAAAAGGTTGCTGCGATAGGACATTCTCATGTAAAATATCTCGGTCTTTTTATGACAGGGTGCTGTAGTAAAAGTGATGTGAGACTAAAACAGCCCTTGTATTATTGCAACTGGGAAATCAGAGCAGTGTGCGATAACCTTCTGATCCTATGCTAGTGACCAAACTGACAGCTTATGCTCCAGATAATGCTATCCTGGTCAATGGAGGAAACGAGTATTGGATGTAGATGATGAAGATCCAGAATTGGTCAATAAGGTAAAAATAAGATTTTAGACTAGTAGAGGATTGGAAGGTACCTATAATCAAAGGTTTTGGTAGTTAGTATTGAAATTTCTTCCACTTTGCAACATCCTTAGAGATAGATTGTAAGGACGGGATTGAGTGACATACTGGTTGGGTGTTGACTGGTTTATTGGTAGTTCCTTACTGAATGAATGTAGGCTACATTTGTTGTTTTAGATTTAGCTGGCCTTGTGCCAGCATGGGCTCTTGCTCCTAGAGCAGCCCGTAAAAGAATGTACAGAATCTCCGAGGATGTTATTGGCCCATGCGGGCGGTAAAGTAGCATCTACATACAGACGGGAAAACAGAGGCGATTTTCTGCATCTGCTTGTTTGGCAGACGAGATGGCGATTGTGAGAGATCAAAAACGTACAGTGATAAAACATATATCAATGGAAAGGCCAGGAAATTCTACATATGGCCAATTGCATGAGATTCGAGACAGATTAATGAATACAATGCAGTAGCATACTATATGTGAAATGGCGAGACGTTTGGTGTCTCACAAACAGAAACATACATACAGTTTGATACAGAAGATTGAGTGGAACATTATGAGTACATGATTAGAATGGGTGCATGGCAATGCAAGTAGTGGTGATTGTACATATATCAAGACAACAATGGTTAGAGAAACAGATTTGAATATTGTATGGTAGAAGTTTCGTTCCTTCAGAGAAAGTTAAAAATGAGATGCTCTTGTTTTGCATGTCCTTCCGATGGATGACGAATTACACACGTGTGTTTCAAGAGACGGCGTCGGGGGCGATGGGGCTCATACAAGATGTCGAACACGAAAAATCTACTAAAACAATGATTGAAGAGAAACCAAGAAATAACTTTGTTTTCAATCAATTGGCAGAAAGAGACTTTGCCAGGAGGCAGAGTGTGCATTTTCACTATGATAGTTACAAGACACTGGCAAGTCAATGGCGGGAAGCAGCAGATGCTTATGCTTTCACCAGATGGGTAATTATCCGGTTGTGCTTACGCCAACCCAGAAGTTAGGTTAAGCTACGTTAGGCAAAATGATGATTGACGCATTTCCACTTTGTACGTAAATTGTTCATTTTTCCTTCTTTATAAATTGTAGGTAATGGAAAGGAAATATTAATTTTTTTTTTAATTTATGGTAAGTTTTAAGATACTTATGTGATATTTAATTTGGAATAAAACCTTGTTGTGCATTGTATATATATGTGTAAATAGCACATATATATAATATAACCGGTAGTGATCTACCATTGATTGATTTGAAGAAGTGTGGCCAACTTCTTGAACAACATTTGCTATCAGTATATATATATATATATATATATATATATATATATATATATATATATATATATATATGTATATTGAGCTAGCAGTTTGCAGTATACACTTTAGTAATTAAGAACTGAGTATTTGAGTTGAAAATTATAGCCAAGATGTCTGACCTAGAAGAACGGAAGAGGAGATGGGGTGGTTTTAAGTCTGTGATAACTAATCAACACATATTGAAACCACTATTGATACAGGTGATATCAATAGTACTGTCATTGTGAGATTCCTTGAAGGAATATTTGCAGAAAAATCCCAGGAATTGGATAATGAAACATTGATCTAATAACCTGACCAAATTATGAATCAAGCAGAATACAACCCAAAGGCAGGTACTGAAACTACTAAATTCCTCCATCACGAGTCTTCCAGCCGTAAGAGGTGAACCTAGAATGCCGATATTGCCTGTTAAATAATGAAGTTACCCAAACTAGACCTCAAGCATTTTGATGCGTTGATGTACAGATCGAACTATTTTGGGAATTTTATGAAGTATCAGTACACCAACGTACTGATTTTTGAGAATATACAGAAGTTTTCATCTGAAGGGTCGGCTGGTAAAGTGAGGCAATTGGAACTGATATCTGGTTTTAAATTAGAAGGTGATAACATTTGCAAGCAGGAACTTGTTGAAAGAGACTTGGCAGAAAAGATGAAATCAAATTGTGTTTAGTTAGAAAACTCTTCCAAGCCAAGACTCTGGCCGCAGATGCAGAATCGCTTCAAGGGTTTAGGAGCGCAATTCGAATGCTGCATAGGATCACCCGGAGAGTGAAAGACTGGAACTGAGTGAATATACCATCTTGCTCACACCAGACTACCAAGTAGTGTGAGTGTTAGGGAGACAATCGCACCTCCTTTCTTGTGTTTCTCCTTCTGATTTACATTAATCACGTCAGTGTATATTACCTGTCTTTCTTTCAGATCTCTTGTGTACCCGATCTTATGCATCGTTGTACAGCCGCCTTTCGGCTTGATATGTATATCTACCTTTTATGCTGCGTAATGAATATTGTGCGTATTTTTATGCTTGTAAGAAAACACAAATTCTGGTATGGACGCAGCGGGCCCTCAGTTCGCCCGCGCTACCTTCCATCCACTTATTGTTTTAAAACACCTGTCGAGAATAATAAAGAATCAGTCTCTCTGTTGACGTTTCTGAACTCACACTAGTGACCCTGGTCAGGACAGGTAGTATTTGGCCCAGCCACACTGGACTAACTGTTGGCCGCACCCTACCATCAGAAAGCCTTGCAGACCAATTACAGTTTAGGCTCTGATAGCAACTCCCTGGCAGAAAACCGTGCCATTAATGGACTAAATATGGCGTACCAAAAGGCATGTTTTGTCACTTTGTTTGACCTCTCAAATGAGCACTATTAACGGACTCCAATACGGCGCATTTTCCTGCGTTTAAAAAGGAGAAGTAAAGATGTCGTGAAGCAGAACCTCAATGCAACTGCAGCAACATTGCCTTGTATACCTCTCTCACCAACAAAGCAGACAGTGAAACTTCCCCTGCTCGCAAACATAGTATCATGGTTCTAAGTAGGACACGCACTTCTTCGCTGGCGCCACGCATCCCAGACGATGCTACCAACCAGACATAGTCACAGTGCTCCCGGGAAGAAGTATCTACCAGAATTTCCCCTGGCTGGACACGCAACCAGACAAAGTCACATACGCGGACTTAAAAACAAACTGCTGACTCCTCTACTCCATGCCCAGAACCGGAAGAGCGCAGGCGCATTCGACCTGTTATCCCAGCCCCGAGATGCATCACCCAGAGAAGCTCGGGACCAGCTGCAGGTTGATAACACTCCCAGGCCGCCACGAGAACAGGAGGAAACGGACTATAGACCACAAAAGCACTTTCTTTGGCGCCCCAGGGCTGGGCGCGTATAAGGGATGTAGAGAACCTAAACATGATGTCTTAGTCGACGACGCCTAGAAACCATACAAGGCCACCAAGACCTCGACACACATCACCACCCTTGCAGCCGCCGCCCTGGGAGCCTGAAACCTGTCGGAGGAAGACGGCGATGACGACGGAGACATCAACACCATATAAAAGAAGAAACTGCCTGACTAAAAATAAACAAAAGATGGTAAATTTCTCACTTTAATTATTGTGGTAAATTTTTCAAGTTATCTCACCTGCACTACATCATATACTGTACATCCTTTACTATCTTGCTCAGTTGAAAAATTTTATTAATAAACAGTATCTTCATGCGGAGCTCTTCCTGAAATATATATACCAAGTATTTTAACCTGCTAAGACCAGGTTTTAATAAGTGTCCAGAACTGTAAGGAAATTGCCAGTTGTGTTGTGTTCAATAGCTATGATCACTTACAAATTATTTATTGTAATCTGATAATCATAAATGAACCTCATACAGGATGCTACATTACATGCTGTAGGGTCTTTGATCCTCTGCCCTTGACCCTCTAGTTTATATAACCTAACCTTGAATGCAAGCATAAGGAGGTGCTGCAAGCCTCCTTCATATGAAAAATGGCAGGCAATTTTTGTGAGGTTCCATGCTAACCTCCCATGCTAGTAGCCACTTTGTTTTTGAAATCAGGCATTGACTGATAGGGATAATACTGTAAGAAACAGTTTTCATCCTTCTCATAGATTGCATATGTTTTATTAGGTATAATAATATAAAAACAGTTTTAATTCTTTTCATAGACTACTGTTGTTTTTATTAAATGTCATCTAAATAACCAAGGTCATCCACCTCCACCACTTTTTCTTGATAATTTTAATGTTAGATTAGTGGTAAGCGTTGTTCCATCCATGAGGCCAGGAAGTCAGAGTATAGATTTGGTTCTACAGTATATAGAACTTATGCTGTGACTACCCATACTCCCTAGTGACTATGATAATTCCATGTCATTTTATGAAAAGCAACACTATTTAAAAGGTACTCTAGAAATACAAAGACTTAACAGGTTAAAGCTCTGAAATGAAAGTTTGTATTAAAACTGCTGTCAGAAGAGTGCAGCTCAATTTCAGCAATATCTTGACTTTAATGCAGCACCTTTTCCAATATTTTTGCATCATACTTAAATAGTCTCATTTCTCTGTAATAATCTGCATTGCAGTGTATCCCTTCTTTCTTTATATACTATTTCTGTAAGGTTCATTTCCTACTCTTCTGGTCTTAATCTTCCTTTACCAGGTTTTCCTGTATTCAAGTAAGCTCAAGAATGACTGATGCTCCTGCTGCTTTTACTGAGTCACCCATTATTCTGGGTGGTCCTAGGCTTTTCCATTTTGGTTTTTGCAAAGATCCTTTTCATCTCTTCAAGCTATTCAGTTGGTCCATTATATGCTTGCTTACTTCAGTTTATGTTCATTATTTCATTCAGGAAGTGTTCAGAATACCACCTCCATTGTTTCAGGATCTCTTTATTTTCAGTATCTCTTTATTTCTCCATTTTCATCTTTTAGGGGCTTTACCTCTTTTACATTTTCTCCATCTTTTCTCAGCAACTTTTGTATCTTAAATATTTAACTTTTTTCCCTCCCCAGCTGTGTTGAGATTTTGATCATGTGTATCTGCAAACTCCTTTCCTTTGACCATGCATCCAACCTCTCTTCTTTGCCCTTGCCACCTACCTTTTAGATTCCTTTCTCTTTTTCTTGTATACATCTCAGTCCACTTCCTTTCCTTTTCTGTAACAGAGCTATACTTATTTTCTTCAATTGCCTTTGTACTTATTCCCACTGCCATATCTCCCTTCATATAGCCTAACCTTTCCGTGAAGTCATCCCATGTATTTCTGCTGCCTTTTGTATGCCCTCTTCAGTGGCTTCCACACACCACATTTTGATGTTTTACTTTTTCTTTATATTCATTTTTGACTTCACATGTTTTGTTTATAATTTTGTGATTGGATCTTTTTTATATGTTTTTTTAATCTTCACTGTTAAACTAATATACAGCAATATATGTTGTCAGGTAAGCCTCAGTAAAGTACAGTGCTGTATTTGTTGTTAAATAGTGGTACAGGTACTTCAGAAAAGTTGAAGTACACTGAGCCAGGCAGGTTATATAGGATAAAGTTTGATGAGATCTTGAGTCAAGAATGTGAACTGTAACCTGAACAATCTGGAAGTCTGTTTAGATAATATTTCATTTCCTTAAGTACAAGATGTCAGAAATTGGCAAATTCAAAAATTCGTAGTCTCCTAGTGGAAAACTATTGAGGACTGGAATGGTAAAAAAAGTATAAAGTTTAAGACCACTGAGATAGATTAACAGTCAGGGCTGGAAATGAGTTGACTTATTTTACGTGGCTAAGAACCAGCTGTTTAAAACAGGATCCACAGCTTATTGTGGAATTTCAACCAGTATTATAGCAAGAAATGAATTTCTATCACCAGAAATAAAATTCTCTTAACTCTTCATCAGCCGGCCGGAGACTCGAACTCGGGCCTACTAAGTGCCAGGCCACAGCTCTACCGACTAGCCCAACGAAGAGCTGAAATGGAATGGTAAAGAAAAACATATAAAATCCTTTGTTAAGTTCTGTAATAGTTTTTGATGCTCAGTCTGTTAAAGATGAGTTGACTTCGTAAGTGCCTTGATGGCAACTGATATGTTTAAAATAACTTGATTATAGAATCATGAATTTGTACTAGTACTTCCAGAGTTTGAGGAAGCATTTGATTTAACAGTACCGGTACATAAAATGTTCATGACAGATTAGGAAGAGGAGGAGATGGTGTAGTGCTGTATTTTAGGTAATTATGTATAGTCTAGCTGACTGTAAATTAGAAATAAAACATGAAATGATGGAAGTTGTGATCAGCCAACTTGACAAGAAATAATACTAGCCTACATATGAACTCTGTCAGTCTGTGAAAAAGATGGAAACATAAAAAGTAATCTGAGCAGTGTTATCAATAAGTTTAGCATTTCCTTTTGTGTTGTAGAAAGTAACACCTTTACCTACCTAAGAAGCCTCCATTGTCTCCCCACTGGACCCCACAGATTTTCATTTATCTTCCATAATACCCTGATCTCATCACTAACTTGATTTGCCATCAACAAATCTTTACATCCCTTTGTTGTTGTTTTTTTATTATCCTGATCACTGTCATATGGGAGGAAAACATTACAGTATTGTCAAATTTTATCGAATAGTTCTTTATTAAACTGTGTTGCCAGAAAATCTTCAAAAATGACAGTCAGGTTGCTTTGAAACTGGGAGCTTACATTGTGGCAGTCTTGTCTGTGGCTCTCAAATTTTGTCTTGTAAAGTCTTAATTTTTTTTGTGCTAACGGGCACATTGTTCTTCAAAGAACTTAGAAGTCGTAATTTTCTTTATACAAGAAATTGAGAGAGTATTGAATTGAGGAACTTAACAATGATTAATATACTTGGGTATTCTTGGAAAGTTGAAGTACCCAAGTATAAATTTAGTCTTGATATTTATATCATGTGGATAGTAGCTTCTGAAGAGAGCCATCGGTCTCCTTATGTTTTAGCTACCTTGTTAGATTATGTTCTTATTGGATATCTGGCTGTGATAATATCTGTCAAGGACATTTAGTTGGCGGGTGGAGTTTGTGTACCATAAGCTTTCTCTTTTAAAGCTTACTGGTTTTTAAGTAAAAAAAAATGTTTTTTTGAATTCCAAATCATATGCTAAATCACTTCTGTGTCAGATTATGTAGCCTGTATTTGTATACTTTACTCTGATGTAGAATTTTTGTTGTTCATGTTACTTAACAATTCGTCAAAACAGAGAATGCTACATAGTAAAATTGGTCTCACTTGGCAGTAGTTTCCATGTCATAGTTTGCTGCCAATACTTTGTCATCAGTGATTTAGAGTTTGCTGTTGTAATTTTTGTTTAATAGTTCATCAAAGTAGAGAAAAATATATACTAGTAATACTGGCCCCAGTTTGTATTTTTTATATTATAAGGAAGAAATTGCAATATTCTTGAGCCTTTTATTACCAAAAGATGTAAGTACAGTATGCTGCATTGTAAAAGTACTTATATAGCTATGGAAATAAGACTTGACTTATCAAACTGAAATTGTTACTTTCAAATATGTTTTAATGTTTATCTATTGTTTTGAAAATACATTTTGTGATAGTTAATTGTCTTATTTTCTCTCCAGTCTTTTTAGATTCATTGTTTTATGAAGAATATATACATTGTGAAGTATCATAACTGTACTGTGTATTAGTATTACAATTTCATAGCAGGGTTCACTTCTCCTTCAGCCATCAGTCCACAAGGTCAGAGTCCATATCTGTCTCCTTATCTGTATGAAGAAAGCATCCATATCTGCTTTCTTATCTCTATTAAGAAAGCATAAGTTTATCTAAGATTCTAGAGGACACTTCATGTTAAGTATTTGGTGGTTGTGATCAGTGATGTATAATCTTCATAGTTATGTAAGGAGGCCAATAATTTATTAATTATTTCTGTTATGTAAAATGCAATGTGTAACCATATATTTTTGTGTAACACCATAGTATAGTAGCATTTTTATTTGCTTATGTATAGGGTACTAATACTGGTGTCATTTTAAAGCCAAGTAGCCTAGTTGTATAGTACCTTATCACAGTGTATTAAAAAAAGATAATGACAGGTCATTGTGATGAGTTGAAGTTGGGTCTAGGTTAACGGAAAACAAAATAGTTATGCTTAGCTGTAAATAAATACTTTTCATAAATGGAGTATGAGAGATAAAAGAATTGTTTTTCACCATACAGAATAAATTGGCTTACCAGTGATTCATAGCTATTGTGAAATAAAAAAAAAAGGTGGAAACATTTTTATGATTCTTTATAAACTCCTTTATTCATGTTAGGTTACTGGTTTTGGTGTCTTTTTAAATTTGAATAGTTGTACATTAACTCTGTCTTCAAAAAGCAAAATCAACCAAAATAAATGTCAAAATGGTGAGTTTAACCAAAAGCCAACATATCCATACTTTGATGTACAAAGCATATGCTCAAAGTAAAGTAATAGAAATTTATAAAATTTTAACTCCATGTAAAACTACA